>NW_028328246.1:0-94091 GCF_054136105.1 Typopeltis vanoorti
CCGTGGGCATGGATGTTTGTGATTGTCTATGAAAATACTAGTGGTAGTGGTCGGCAGTAGATAGTGTTGGTGTAGATGATGATTGTGTTGTGATTGGTGAAGACGGAGAGTTGTAGAGTAGGTGCCCTTCCTCGATGTGTCTTTGGACTACCTGGAGGTGTTATGTAATAATAATATCCACAAGATTTATATTTTCATTGTGCATCATATAGCTTGAATTTGGCACTTGGAAATGCTGTATCTCTGAAAAATAAGAAATTGCATTGGCATAATTGAAAAAGTACATAATTTCTTCAATACCGGTAAAAGACAGGACATCCTTGTTGTTTATAATACAGGGTTTTTCCAAACAGAATGTCCGATTTGAAAATTCTATTTTCAAAAATTGTAATTGTAATTGCACATTGAGCATTTGTAATTGTGATGAGTGAAACTTTTGGCCATATTTCATACTTGGTAATTTATTCTGTAAATGTACCGCATTTTCATTATTAAATTATTTCAAATCGGGTCATTCTTTTTGAAACACCCTGTGTTATAATATTAATATCTTTTAAGATTTATAATATCTTTATTTAGCTTGCAAAAAATATTTGCTACACCTTACCATTGTCTAAAATAACGAAAAAATGTTATTGATCTCTTAATTGCCCTAAATTTTGTTGATGATGTTGTGGCTCAATTAAATACTGTTCGTGAAACACCAGAATCTTCATTTAAAGATATTTATGATGAAGCATGTATAAAAGCCAATAATTTTAATATTGACATTAAAAAGCCAAGGACGTCATCAAAACAAACATTAAGGTTCAATGTTCCAGCCGATTCTGTAGAAGAGCCTTTCGGGCGAACTATTTCATTCCATTTATTGACCAAATATGGACTCAACTTCATTAAAGTTTCACTCGGCACTGCAACATTTTGAAATACTGTATATTTTTTTCTCTTCTCCCAAATGGAAAAGATACTACAACAGCAATTGCAATGAAAGATTTTCGTCAGTTGTGTGAATTTTATGCCGGTGATTTGCCTTATACAAAGCCAGCAATTTTAAACGCCGAATTCAAATTGTGGTATAAGAAATTTGAAAAACTGTTTCAGTAGCTCCATGCAAAATTGCAGTTGATGCAGTTTAAAAGTTACAAAATGATACATCCTAACATCTATAACTTATTAAAAATATTTACAACGCTTCCAGTAACAACATGCTTCCGTGAAAGGTCATTATCTAACTTAAGCCTTTTAAAAACCTATTTAGATCTACCATGACACAATCACGATTGAACGGACTGGCTTTGCTATATACACACACAGAGATTCATGTAACCACGACTGAAATAATTCAAGGTCTTTGTAAAAAGAAAAGAAAACTGGATTTTATTCTTTAAATACAGTTTTATAATCATCTAATGAATTTTATTGAACGAATGAAATTTAACGAATTTTCTTTGAACGGATAAAAATATTTTTAATGCATATTCATTGCATTAAATATATTTTTATGCCTTCAACTCGGTCCCCCTGAGTGCGCAAAAACCACTGAGTATATGCTGAACATATAATATGAGGTTATATGGAATGATTCAAAATTGATGCTCACTGTGAAAATTTTACTACCAACCCATCTGTCTCCACTTCTGGAACTCAGTTCCATAACTACTTGAAATTTCTAGTGGTTTGAAAGCTTTCACACACAGTAATCAAAATCCATTACTTAAATTTTCCGTTTCGAAATAAAGCAATAATATTGTTGTACTGTCGAAGCTCCTAACTCTGTACAATTCCTTTGCAATTTGAAATCAGCGAACTGCTGAAATTATTCTAAGTTTTAGCAATACTATTATTTTCAATATGTAAAACTTTATGCCTAACACACAAAAGAAAATTCAGTAAAGTTATTATTATTATATTTTAATTCTAAATATTAGTGCTTCTTAGAAATACACCATGTATATTATACTCGAATAATAATCCTTTTAGCTGAAGGAAAAGCTAAAGACAGATTACACTCGGTGCTATTGAGAAAGACAAGAGAGAGAAAGAGGTGGGAGGGGAGGATGGGGAACCTTTCCTAGAAATCACTATATATTGCCTCAAGCTGTAGTGCAAAAGACAACAAGAAAGCCTTGCATCATTTTCAATTTCTGATTAGCAGACATCGTAACACAGAAAAAATCACATTTCTTTTACAAGCTGATAGAGTATTTATGCCAAAATGATTTAATATACAGTGACCAGTTTCACTTTTATTATCGAAAAGTGATAAATTATTTGATACAATTATCTTGAGAAAAAAAAAAGATTTGAATTATTTAAAAGAAAAGGAAAGGCGACTATATGTTATATAGTCATTTATATATTTATTTATTTGTGTGTGTGTGGAGGGGGGGGGGGTGTAAGCTAACGAAAATTATTGAGAAAGTGAGGAGAGAACAAGATCATTAGGCACACTAAAAGGTCCATAACAATAGTTTAATACACACAGAAATTCTATTTTACTTTACTATTTTTTACACCGTTCTGATTGATTATTCTTATATTACTTTTGAAGGAAGAAGCTGTTTTTTTAAACATTAATTTACCCAATATCACAATTTAATGATTTCTAATTACCAGAAATAATAATAAATGATAAAATCTACAGTTTGCTAATTTATATTAATCACAATTTAATTTCAGTATCGGAATATTAATAGTTCTCTGGTACAAATGTAGAACTGTGATTATTGTGGCTTTGTGATCTCTAAATCTATCTTTATTTTGCACTTATTATTTAATTAATTTCTTTATCTTTACTTCATCTATGCTCTGATTTATTATTATTATTATTATACCTTATTTCTATATCTCTATTCTTGCATTAAACTTATTTAATCTTTATATTATATTTTCCCTTCTTGTACTCTGTTAACTTTAATCTCTTTGCTATACCTTCAGTAATCCTTCCTTATACCGGAAATCTCTAGAAATTTATTTTTTTATTAAAGACTGCACCACTACATCTCTATGTGGCATAAGAAAATATCAATACTTCCAGTAAAGCCCTTCCTCAATAATTATTTACAGTTATGGCTGTTTTAATGTTAATTTGTACCTATTTTTAAACTCCCCACTCACAGGAGCTTTTTTTTTTTTGCTTTTTTTTTGAATAATTATACAATTATAGAATATTGAAATGCCACTTTTTACTCCTCTCTAAGATATACACTTTAGCAGAAACTTTCTTTAGGACATTTAGTTAAGCATGCAAGAAAATAGAAATAATACAAATAACTAAGCAGTTTAATTGGATAACTATCAGCCCATTTACAATTTAGGAATTATCATACCTTGATTAAGTACAACCTTAAATTCCATCATTCACTTAATGTATATTTTTTTATGCAAACTGTTTCTCATAAGACTATAGTATTTATAGTGCTATGAGACACATAACATATAGTAGTTGTATAAAATAATGTCTATAATATAATATCTAAATAAAATGTCTACTCATATAGTAGTTGTATAAAATTATCAGTTGTTATAAATATATATATATAGTAGGTCTATCAAATTATCAGTCATTCTAAACAGTCCATCACAACATAACAAAATTTACAACGAAAGTAAACTCACATCACTCCTTCGTCAGTATAGTGTACTTTTTCCTACTTCCTTTACAGATTTCCTGGATTCCTCTCTATGTCAAGACTTGGGCTATCATTTTAGAGGTTTCATGAATGCGATTTTCCGGCGTTATAGATACTCGGATGTAAGGTCAGACGATGAAGGCTTAGTCATCCTTGGCCACTATTCGCTCTGAAAGTTTTCGCCTCCGTTTCTCTCTCCACGACTTCATCCGGATTCGACATAGTCTATGGATCGACTCCCTCCTCATTTTCTCCTGGCCTCAACTGTGCCGGTGATCGATTACTTTTCTATGATCCTTATATTTAGTTTTTCGCAGGAACCTGGGCGAAGGTTTGGGACCTTACACATTCCCGCAGAAATTTTCGAGAAAGGTCTGGGACTCCGTATTTTCACGTGCAAACTCTTAACCTTCTTGAAGGCACAGATCTCTAGCTCTCCCTGAAGTGCACCGTTAATCCTTTTAACAGGATAATGGGATTGGTTTTGATGTATACCGCCCTCTTTTACTATTGACCTTGAAGGCGGTATCCCACTGGCTTTGGATACAATACGTTTCCTCTATACTAAATACTAACATCAAATACATTCCGAATTCTAATGTATTGCCATTGAACATCTATTTTAAGATATCTTCTGTTTCCTCTATTTAGCATGTTAATTCCTCTTGGTTTTAATACATGCGCTTTTGGTATTACTTACATAGAAAATTACATTACCTTAAACTTTACATATCATACATCTTCTCATCGATTTACATAATTTTGCACGTAAATTCCTCTGAGTTTCAATACAGGCTTTTAGTGTTATTTGAATATAATATTACAAATTTATCTTTCAGACTTTTTTGATGTGACCCCCTCTAAAGTTGATGCAATAAAAATTGGGAAAATTAACGCAGCATCGAATTTTACACAGTTACTTTTGAAAAATAAGCAATTCAAACAAAAAGAAAGCGCAAATATGTTATCATATAATTGTTTTTATCATATACTTATAGTTCTTAATGCCAGTGCAAAATAAGAAACCCATTTAGACTTTCTTCACTTCATATTGTAGCACTTTGGAAGATCACTGTCACTATAAATTTTTTGCTAATTCTTCAAATCGCTATCCATCAGTATTTCTCTGTGTGGTTGTGTGAGAGGTGATAATTTTGAGAGGGCGGTGGGGTTAGCCATCAAAGGTATTTATTCTGTTATGAAAAGTTTGGAAATACAATTTCATGTTGATGCATGCACCTATACATGTTTCGAATGATAAACTTAGGGAAAGAATAGCTACTTCAAACTGCCGCATATCGAAATTAGCCGAAAATATGTACAACAGTTGATTTCATATCCGCCGTTTATTTTGATTTCTGGTGAGTGATAAGGGGAAATCCTAATCACAAGAAAGTCCAATACGCAACCCTACAGATTACGTTGTAAAAATAATATATTAAGTGATATGATTCAAGAATTGCGTATGATTCTCTATAAAGCAAAATCCTAAATGCGCAAACCTTCGGGCAAACTCAGAACTATATCCTTCGAACTAAGGTTTTGGATAAAAAACAAAACTTAATTTGGAACAGATGAAGGCTGCATAAGGTTCAGATTTTCTTGAATTTGTGAAATAATTCTTTGACGAAAATAATTATCTTGAATCAGTTTCTGGGAGAATAAAATGTGTAAGCGATTAGAAGAATTAGCAGAAAATTTATGGTGACAGTGATCTTCCAAAGTGATACAATATGAAGTGAAGAAAGTCTAAATGGGTTTCTTATTTTGCACTGGCATTAAGAACTATAATTATATGATAAAAACAAGCAGCAAAATTGAATATAACTCGTAGGTATTTAATAACTTAGATTCTGGTAACCGACCAAACGGCAATCAACTGCATTTCTTGCTATATGCACCTGAATGTAGATATGGAGGGGAGGTAAGCTAGTTAAGTGTTCTTTTCACTTGAAGGATTATCACAGCTTTAAAATGACACGACAGCAAACTCCTCTTGCTATTCTTGTGCATTCAAGTGGTGGTCTGAATTGTATGGAGGGTTGGTACGCTTATGTACATTAATTTTATGGAATAGAGGAATTCCTGTTAGTTTTATATTCTAAGGAAAGAACAATATATTTAAAAATGGAACGGGAGATCTCAAAAAATTTTCAGCGACCTCTAGTTTTTATATTATGAATTTAATATTTAAAAATAAATACTTTATTTTGCAACTATAATTAGGCTTTTGTATATTGTTGTTAGTGAGGAGTAAGGTTTATGCTTACCGATAGAGAGAGTGAAACCCCCCAGCTTGCGTGTAATTCGCCTTATGATAAAAACAGCCATGCTCTAAACCCTCCACGTATGAAATACTCACGAAAAACCCATTGAACATTTCAACTATATCTTCAGCAGATGTGATTTATGTTCCATCTTGAGCAACTAGAGTCAGTCTTTCATATTATCGCTTACTGGTTTTTTTTTTTTTTTAATTATGGAATAGAGGACTTCGTGCACAGAATCAATTATTTATAGCAATGTGAGATAGAATTCCTAAGGCTCAGGGGATGAATAAATCAGGTGTGAAATGGACGAATCACAGAATTATTCAGGAACTTCTTTTTTTGATTTTACTTCCCTTATACCGATTAAGCTAATGCACATCCCGTGTGTTTTCTAAATTTTTCATAGTTCCCTGCTCTAATAAAACCAAAATAAAGATCTTCAATAATATCAAGGCAATAGATCAGTGACATAAATTGACAAAGAAAGAAAGAACTAAATTAAATAACTTCACACAAAGTGCATAAAAGAGTAAAAATTTTCATCTTGATGGATAAAAGAAAAGAAAAGAATGACTGGATAGGGAGCTAAGAGCAACAGAATTACATAGTCGCATAAGATAGGTAAGGCCATGGGACAGGAAAGTAGGCAAAATGGTTTGTGACTTATTATTTGTGAAAATTTATTAAAAGATTTTTTGTTCTGCTATGAAAAAAATATCACATCGCGACAGAGGAATCTTGGTATTTTTTTTTCTCCCAATTGAACGTGAGCTAGCCAAACTCCTACAGAGGTAGCAGTTTTTAATTCCAGAAACTGATGTTTTTCATAAAGTATAAAGAAAAATCTTCCCCAAGAGTATGCAATTTACATAGAAAAAGAATAGTAGTCATGTTGGGTGTTGATGTAGGCAAAGATTTTAATGGTAGTTTGCTGGGTGGTGGAGATATCAGTTGCAGAGAAGGTGCCCTTCCTCAATGAGACTTTGGACTATTTGTAGGTGTCACTAATAATAATAATATTAAATAAGTGCCTATGTTTCCTTATGTATTTTCTAGTATTAAGGAAAACTGAGGTCTGAGGCATGGGATTGTGTCATTACAACAGATAGTTCGTATAATGTGTGAAAATTGTAAGAGTATTGTAGTCAGAGGATGAAGTAGGGTAGACGTTAACATATTTGAGGTAGAGTAGAGCGCCCTCCCATTATGAATCCTTGTTTTCACTAAATTCATCACAATTTATTAGTCTGTGATTTCTATTTACTGATGCAGGCTTTGTGCTTAAATGACATTTCACTTGCAAAGGCTGTTGCACAAAACTTCTGTCCTATTATGTTTCTCCTATCTCTTAATTCCCAATCCCATCTCAATAGAAAAACAGTGATAGCATTGTACTTCCTGAGCATCAGTTTGCACTAATCAATGTTTTGATGGCATATCCCCTCCTCCAATTCCAAAAATTAAACCCTGTTATGCCTCCTTTGGTCTTCCATCATAAGGACTAAAAAAATACTCAATACTAATAAATCCTCCGGCACAGTTAGTATCGTCCGGTTCTATTAAGAGCTTGTGATCTACAACTAAAATTACGTATTATAAATTGATATGATATTTTTCATTTGTCACAAAAAATATCTGGTTTCACTTAACATACATCTGAATCATTCTGACATGAAAACGTAATTGCGCAATTCAACTACTTCCAAAATTCCTAAAATAATTTACTTTGTTTAGTGGAAGCTGTTGAATGTTTTGATTCATGGTGGTGAGAAGATACACATAGTATATTGAAAAAAAAAAGTATATACATATATATAATAAGTTTAATGAATATTACCGAGAGAAAAGGTGGCAAGATATATTTAACAAGATACTACTAGTTTACTAGTTTCGTTACAAGAACATCATCAGGTATCATACTCAAAGAAGTATATAAAAACCTACAGAGACTTAACATTGTACTAACAGAACAAGTGAAAAATAGTAGCATGTTTGAAAAAATGCAAGTATGAGTTCCATACAAACGAATACTACGCGCTGTCGCGAGTGCGCCAGTACTGAACAGAAGCAACGTGTGCGTCCGAGAGATTGTAACTTAGGCTGTTGTTGATATGAGAGGAATCTAGAGAAATTTCTCTTGATTCAACAATCTTTCTTTCCAGTTCATCGTAGCACACATGGATATTAGCAGTTTGAGTTCAGTTTACAATGTGCTGGCGGCCTTCGTCTGAGTTAGCAGAAAAGAGAACGTGGCTAGAGAGAGCGCTAGCTTTAGTCCTGTTATAGGAGATATCTCTACGGTGTTCATCCAAACGTAGAAGGATGGATTTAGCAGTCTGTCCATAATATGGCTTTCCGCAATCACATAAAATCTTGTAGACTCCTGGAAACTGAGTAGGAAGATGTTTCTGTTTATATTTGCAAAGTAATGAACGAAGTTTTGGAAGCGTAGTGTAGCACGTTTTGAAGTTAAATTTCTTGAGAATCTTTGCCAGTTTTGGTGAAAGAGAGCTGATGTAAGGCAAGGAGATGAAGGCTCTTGGGGGAGGGGGATCTTCAGCAGTAGTTGAGTGCCTGGGGGAAAGAAATTTGTCAATCTTCTTTGGAGAGAAGCCATTGTTGATAAACGTTTTTTAAAGAAAACTGAGTTCATTTATAATTTCTGTTTCTTCTGTAAGTAATGATTTGGCTCGGTGGGCCAAAGTGGAAATAATACCACATTTTTTGGGGGATAATGATGGGAGGAAGCATGAAGGTATCTGTCAGTATGAGCAGGCTTTCTAAAAATTCAGATTTTAATGTTCTCAGCACATCTGGTAAGTTTGAGGTCTAAAAAGGGAAGACAGTCATCCGATTCCAGTTCGAGGGTGAAAGAGATTTTTTCGTGGCATTTGTTTAGGTGGTCGAAAAATAAATAGAGGTTATTGACGCCGTCTTCCCAGATGAGGAAAATATCATCAATATATCGGAACCAGACTTTTGGTTTAAAGTGAAAGGAGTTAATAGCTTTTCCTTCAAATTCGTTGAGAAATATATCCGCAAGAATCGGAGAGAGTGGGCTGCCCATAGCCAGACCTGAGTTTTGTAAGTAGATCTTGTTGTCATATTTGAAGTATCCTGACTTTATGCAATGGGAGAGAAGAGAAAAGAGTTTTTTTGATAATTTATTCTTGAGAAGATCGAGGACTTCTTGAGCAGGAACATTTGTAAAGAGAGAAACAATATGGCCATTAAATATGGCCAACAAACAAACTGGCCATTAAATCTGTTTTTTTAAGTTTGATGTCCTTGATTTTAGAAACAAAATCTGCAGAGTTTTTAATATATGAAGAAGAAATTCCAGAAAGATTTCTTAGAAAACTCGCTAGAAATTTGGAGAGATTATAAGTGGGAGAGTGTATGCCCCCTCAACTATAGGTCTGAGTGGGCAGTTATTTTTGTGAATCTTGGCGAGACCATACAGTCGAGATATCAAGGGATTTCTTTCCCACAGGCACTCAACTACTGCTGAAGATCCCCCTTCCCCAAGAGCCTTCATCTCCTTGCCTTACATCAGCTCTCTTTCACCAAAACTGGCAAAGATTCTCAAGAAATTTAACTTCAAAACATGCTACACTACGCTTCCAAAACTTCGTTCATTACTTTGCAAATATAAACAGAAACATCTTCCTACTCAGTTTCCAGGAGTCTACAAGATTTTATGTGATTGCGGAAAGCCATATTATGGACAGACTGCTAAATCCATCCTTCTACGTTTGGATGAACACCGTAGAGATATCTCCTATAACAGGACTAGAGCTAGCGCTCTCTCTAGCCACGTTCTCTTTTCTGCTAACTCAGACGAAGGCCGCCAGCACATTGTAAACTGGACTCAAACTGCTAATATCCATGTGTGCTACGATGAACTGGAAAGAAAGATTGTTGAATCAAGAGAAATTTCTCTAGATTCCTCTCATATCAACAACAGCCTAAGTTACAATCTCTCGGACGCACACGTTGCTTCTGTTCAGTACTGGCGCACTCGCGACAGCGCGTAGTATTCGTTTGTATGGAACTCACACTTGCATTTTTTCAAACATGCTACTCTTTTTCACTTGTTTTGTTAGTACAATGTTAAGTCTCTGTAGGTTTTTATATACTTCTTTGAGTATGATACCTGATGATGTTCTTGTAACGAAACTAGTAAACTAGTAGTATCTTGTTAAATATATCTTGCCATCTTTTCTCTCGGTAATAGTCATTAAACTTATTTTATAATATTCCAAAGTTAAAATGAATTGTCAAATATATATATATATATATATATATATATATATATATATATATATATATATATATATATATATATATATATATATATATATATATAATTATTATTTTTTTCAACATGCTAAATATATCTTTAGTGAAACTGATCATTATTCATTGAGAATAATGTTGCATAACTGATGATAAACACATGTACGGGGAACTCTGCAAATATATTTATATATATATTTATTTATTTATTTAAAAGTTTTCATGGTAATTTTCGCAATATTTATTGCATGCTCCTGAAATTTAAAGTTGTCCATTAAGAATATTGCAAATGATGGAATATATTAGCTAATATTTTTTTATAAACTATAATTCATAAAACAAAATGATAAATTACATGCAGTTATTCATATTATACCTGTTCATAAGGATGTGTGTGTTGCATTATGGGATACTCTGGCGATTGATATGAAGCCATTAGCTTCTATATACAAGTAGACCAGTTCTGAAGTAAGTGATTTCACATACAAATTTTGTTTGCTTACACATGGATAAAGTATGAAACAAGAATATAAATTCTTGCTAGCTTTAATTTATAATATAAGCAAGTGAAAAAACTTTCAAAATCTATTTCTAATCCAGAGTATTTTAGGAGACACCATTGATACACCGTTTCACTTTCTATTATAGGAAAATATGGCTTCTGTATTACTTGAACCTTTTATCTCTAGAGGATGAGAATAGAATGTTTTTGAAGTTTTTGCAGTGAAAAGTGAATTGGATGAAAAATGTCGTTGTAACAATAAAAAGCCATGAGGAATTACGCAAAGGAGTTTGCCGTATTGACGTGTGTCTAGATTAGACTAATAAGAAATTGACTGGAACTTACCTTCGATGTTTTCATCCCACTTCCAGGACTCACTATTTAACTACACAGTAGATAATCCAAATATAATCCAAATCGTCTTCACTACTCACTCACTGAATCCAATGAGAATCAACTCGCATTGCAACTGTCCACTCACTACCCAAGATAGATGTGGCTAGAGAGAGCGCTAGCTATAGTCCTGTTATAGGAGATATCTCTACGGTGTTCATCCAAACGTAGAAGGATGGATTTAGCAGTCTGTCCATAGTATGGCTTTCTGCAATCACATAAAATCTTGTACGCTCTTGGAAATATATATATATATTTCCTGGAATGAACATATATATATATATATATATATATATATATATATCAAGAAGTATATTTAAATATTTTAAGCATATTTTTAAAAAAATAAAAAAAGCGTCTTTTTTTTAATTTTTTTCCTAAAAAGTTATCATAAAAAACGCGTTTTTTAAAGCTTTTTCCCAAAAAAGTTATCAGTATCAGTTCGAGGTGACATCACTAAAAGAGACCCGCAAAAGTTGAGCTCACTCATCTCCACTAGGCTGAGCAGACATCTTCTGGAGGAGAAGGGAGAGAGTAGGGTGATGGAGTCAGGTGGGGAGCATTGCAGGGAACACATCTGTCACCCTCTGTGATATCACAGAAAGAGAGACATGTGTTCCCCAGAAATTTCCAAACACATAACGTCATTGTTGTCATGTTTTGTTTGGCTATGGAATTGTGGGTGGTGATGTTTTTGAGATACGATATCTTGGAATTTTCCCAGGGTGACACACATCCGTTATTGTCGTCATGTTTTATCCAACAGCATGTCGAAACATGTCTGTGAATCATCTGTGCAAAAGTTTCATTTTGGAAGGAACGGTCATGGTTAAGGATCAGATAAACAGTACTATAAGGAAAAATAAACGAGACAAGTGTATTTGTAGTTACTACAATTCGTTCATCCTGTGAATTTATCGTATTGTGTTGTGGTGATTGGTATCCAGGAAAGTAAAGTAAAATAATGGGTGAGCCACAAAAGTCATTGAAATTTTCTTTCTTCAGGAAAATAGCACGAGACAAAACTCTTCACCCAGCTCTAAAAGGATGGAAACCGATTATTATTTTAGAAGACACGTACATTGTGATGTATTTATCCAGGATCACTTGGGAAAAATTACGCAGGAAGTGGTCTGATATCCTCGGCTATTGCAAAGAAGAGTTGACTACGAAATGGACCTCGGTGATTGTTATATTCTGAAATGCCAAGATGGGGAACTAATACTTGATGATACAGGAGCTGATGGAAGTAAAGTTTTTTCTATTAGTTGTGAAGAAGCTGAGATATTTTCACCAAAAATGTACGACATTGATAATCATTTACTATTTTAGGAAACTAAAAAATTCTTTTGGTGACCAGCTATTTTGATGTAATAACCAAGAAACAGTGAATAACAAAAAATTTTATTCATTGAACTCTTTGGAAAATATTAAGTCTAAACTAAATATTGTGAAATATTTTTAGGTAATTACATGTTCCGAATTTTTTCTCAGTGAATATACTTGTAAATAGTATTTCAGCAAAATAAAATGTGCATTTGTAAACTTAAATGAACAAAGATGTGTGTTTTTGTTGTTGTGTTTTCCCACAGTGAATTTTTACTCAGTTATTCTGATTAGATCTTGATATTTAAATCCACAACTTTATATCTTAATGCAATTCTATTTAATTATTTAAAAAAAAATCACAACTGTGAAATTAATGCCACGACGGGAAAAAAAAGTGTTGAAAACTAATATCCATGTATGGATTATTTTAGAAATTGACTAATGCTGCCTATTGACATTATTTGAGTTATCTGAAAACAATTCGTTCACATAATCGAAAATCCGAACTGTTAGAATTTGGTTATTTTACAGAGAGAGAGAGAGAAGCACCTAATTAACCCAAAACGCGACTTTAACTCTTCTTTAAAGTTTGGTATAGAAAAAATGTTTGTACTCTCCAGATAACATATACAAATTTTACCTTTCCCTACACAAAGTAAGATAAAAACACACCAATAGTATATCCAACAGCATTTGAAACCATGTCGTTGAGTCATCTGAGCAAAAGGTTCATTTTTGAAGGAACGGTCAGGGTAGGGCATGGTAAGTGTAAACAGTACCATAAGAATATACCATAGAGTGGAGTGACTTTGGACATAAGGTAATCGTTCATCCACTGCAGCTGCTGTTTTGTGATTTGTGTTTGGTAATGTAAAAATAATGGGTGAGCCACAAATTCTTTGAAAGTTTCTTTGTGAAAACTACTAATTGTTTAAAATTTTTTAAACGAAAGTTACCATAAAGTATATGATCAGAGTTAATAATCAGTGAAATAATAATAAATAACTATTTATTTGTGGTACAAATATGAAGTAATCGAAGAAGAAGAATGAAGGAAAACGATTATGAAAAATCGACAGTGGGTGAAAAATACGAATTTTCAGTTATCATTGGGATAATTGACTTCCAATTTCTTTTGAATAAGAGTTCAAATTTATTTCCTAAAGAATTTTTGTATTTCTGATGGAATTAGTGTAAGATATGCATTGACAAAATCACCTTGTAGTTGGAAAGAATTACCTGAAAGAGTTAAAAAAACAGAATTCTTGGTTAATAAAATATAACCATCAGCTGAAGTGGAAAATTGGTTCACTATCTTTGGACAAACTAAGAAATTGGATGATAGAATCAACATGCAAATATCATACATTACTTGCCAAAGGAAGAGAATAATCAAAAACATTAACGAAGTTAATAGGGAGGGCTGTTCTTGAATTAAATGAAATTGGATGCCCAAAACGTGAAACATAAAGTATACTTTTAAATGCTTTTGGAAACATAACGAAAGATTCTGTGCTTTTAATAATTCTCTGAAGTATACGTTGGATTCAAAGAAATAAATATACAACCCTTAATTTTACTACAGTAATAAATTCCTAACGAACACCAAATGAAAAATTAACTTTCAGATGAGAGTCACATTGCCAAAAACCATATGATGGCAATTCCACAAGCACTGGGAAGAACCTTTGATGTATTTTTCAGTTTATTTATTTATTTTCTGTATTGTTAAATTCAGTAAATACAATTTGTATATAATATTTCATTCAAATAAAATGTGTAAATTTAAATGAACAAATTGGGTGTCGTTGATGTGTTATTCAAATTTAAGAAAGACGATAACATTTTTTTTTTTTTTTGACTCACTGAATTAAAAGTCTTCTTTGTTCATGCAAGACCTCAAATATTTCAAGAAACTGTCAACTCTTGGAAGCAATAGGAATAATCGGGTATTAAAATAATAGCCAGAATTTTAGTGTAGAATATGTCACCTGAAAAGTTACAATACTCTCAGAATTTGGCTATTTTATTTTACAGACCCATTTGTTAATAATATTACAGTCAAATAAAAGGTAACATAGAAATTAGCAAAGTGTATATATATATATATATATATATATATATATATATATATATATATATATATATATATATATATATATATATATATATATATATATATATTACAGAGCTAATATTCATTTGAAATATTCAAATCTTGGAAGCAAAAGGAATAATCGAGTATTAAATTAATAGACAGAATTTAGTGGAGAAGATTTCATCTGAAAAGTTACAATACTGTAAGAATTTGACTATTTTACAGAGCCATTTGTTAATAATATTATAGTCAAATAAAAGGTAACATAGAAATCAACAAAGTATATATTACAGAGCTAATATTCATTTGAAATAATAAGAAATAACTATTTATTTGTTGTGCTGGCAAAAGAATTTTCTAAAAGAAAGTGCAAGGCTAGGTTCAAAAACCTGGTTTCTCGCAAATGTCCGTTACTTAAATTTACTAATGCTAAAGAAAAAAATAAATAAATTTCAGTTACAGAAATAGGTTAAGAGCACAAAGAATCGCAGGTAAATTTAATAGTCAATATTGGTTTTAAAATTAAATGTAAGCATTAATTTACTACACCAATAAATGCCAACGGTAACGAAGATTAATTTAGGCTGTTTGTCATCCAAACATGTGAATACTAATCCCTTAGTCATATGTAAGTATTTGAGAAATATCCAAACTTGAGGAAATGCTACCTTTTAAAAAATACTGCAATTTACAGATGTGACTCATGTCATCTTCATGAAAGACCCCTTTGAAGAAAACCGCGGGCTGGGGGATATTGCACATGACGAAACCACAGCATCTACGGTCTGTAATCTAAAGGATGAAGTACTTAACTAGTTCAGGTTACAGTATTTACAGAAATTTCATTCTTTGTGGTTTTTGTGTTTGAGTTGTGTTGTGGATATAAAATTCAACTATTTTGGAATATTCGTATTTTGAAGAGCCATTCTGGAAAACAGTAAGTAAATTTAAATTATCATTAGAATTTCTAGACTACATACAAAAAAGTTATTGTAACCTTTTAAGTCTCCGTTTATTTTTAAACTACCGTTTGGTTTTTTCTCTTCATGTAAACTAAAAACACCAATACCGAAACGTTGTAAACAAGATAACGTTAATTCGAAAAAGATATTGTCATTTCGCAATAATCTTTTAGTAATGTCACCTCCAACTGATAATGAAAACTTTGGAGAAAAAAAAAGTGTGTGTTTGCTCCCCCAGTGAAGCAACCAACAGGTTTCAACCTTTATTAAGGTCTCATCAATGAAATCCACACCCAGAGATTGTGACACTAAAGAATAACATTTCTGGCTATATGGATGAGTAAAATTGATTTTCATGTTCCCCTTTGTCTGTAATGAAAGAACTTTGAATGGAGTGTTTGTGAGCTATATGCTCGCCCATTGAGGACTGAAATTAGCTGTGTTCAGCTGAACTTAAGATAGACTTTGGTCTTTTATATTTGTAACTTTCCACTTCATTATATTCTGAGGCTTCCTTGATTAATGGGTTAGGATGAATGCTTGTCTTGGTAAAGAACTTTTCAGCTAGATTTAGGAGAAGGGAAGAGATATAAGGGATATTAACTTCTCTTATGGATCTGGGTGTTTCTTATAAACCAAGAGGCATCCAGAAACATCTGCAGGCACATATTCTGTAATCTCTGAAGTTTCAGAATGTTTCTGTTCGCCATGTCGCAGGATGTGGGGGATGCATAAGTGATGACGGTCAAATTACCATCTTAAATTGTTAATATTGTTTGCGAGTCCAGTGAACTTTGTCTGTTGATCATAGGGTAGAGCTCTGATATTGAATTTATTTTTTATAGTCCTTATAAGGACTGGCTTAAAGGGGCGAAGCAAGAATGCTTTTCATCTTCCCCTATTATCTGTAGAGGACACTGAATTGATAAGGCGTTATTGTGGTTTTAAAGCTCTGATCATAGCAGGAGGGTAACAGTAATAGCCGAGCCTCAGTTAGAAATTCATTGGCGATGTTTAAGTAAAGCCAAATCTAAAAATTAGGACAATCCCTATAGCACTCCATAATGGCTGAAAGATTGTCCATCTCTGCATTGGTTCTACTCAGTGATGGCCTTCCCCCCACGACCACCACCAAGCAGAACCGCTGATATTCTAAAAAAAAGCTTTCACCAACAAAGCCCTTCACGAAGCAGTGCTGGTAAACACTTTCCACGGGGCTTCAAATTGCTCCCTTGAGGCAAAAACCTTAAGACAGCGAACTCGAACTCTCAAATCTCTGCATCCCAGGTGGTAACAGCAACAATCAGGCCTCAGTTAGAACGTCATTGGCTATTGTATAAGTAACACCATCTCTAAAAATAAGGACGATCCCAAAACCACTCAATAGTGGCTGAAAGACCATCAATCTCAGCGTTGGTGCCACTCAGTGACGGTCTTCCCTACCTTTGAGCAGAACCTATCATATTTCAGTAAAAATAATCCACTGACAACCCTCAGTGGGCTGTGCTCGATAATCCCAGAGACTCAATGTACTCCCAGGCAAACCTCCCAAAATCTAAGCTCCCCTGATTTTGGAAGAAACCTGAGAGAGCAAAACTCAACGTCCCAGGGGTAACAGCAACAGTCGAGCCTCAGTTAAAACTTCATTGGCTACAGCATTGCCAATGTTTAAGTAAAGGCAAACTGTAAAAATTCGGACGATCCCTAGGCCACTCCATAGTGTGTGAAAGAACTTCCATATCTCAGAGTTGGATCCACTCAGTGATGAGCTCCCCCACCACCAAGCAGAACCACCCATATTCTGAAGAAAAGCATTCACCGAAAAAGCCCCTCACTGGGCATGCTGGAAAACACTTTACACAGAGACACAAATTGCTCCCTTTAGGCAAAAACCTTAAGCGAGCGAACTCAAAATCGCAAATCTCTGTGTCCCAGTGGGTAACAGCAACAGCCGAACCTGATAGAATTTCATTGGCTACAGCATTGCCAATGCTGTATACCAATGATTAATACTCTTGGTACAGCATTGTTGATACTAAGTAAAGCCAATCACTAAAAATTAAGACGATCCCTAGACCACTCCATAGTAGTCGAAAGACTGTCCAACTCAGCACTGGCTCCACTCAGTGATGGGGTCCCCCACCACTAAGCAGATCCACTCATATTCTGATGAAAAGCATTCACCGACAGAGTCCCTCATTGGGCCATCCCGGAAAACACCTTCCCAGAGACAAATTGCTCACTCAAGGCAAAAACCTTAACAGAGCAAATTCAAACTCTTGAATCTCTGCATCCCATGGGGTAACAGCAACAGCTGTGCCTCAGTTAAACTTCATTGGTACAGCATTTGCCATATGTTAAGATAAAGCTATCTCTACAATTCAGACGATCCCTAGGCCACTCAATTGTGGGCGAAAAAAGACTGCCCATCTCAGCATTGGCTCCACTCAATGATGGCTTTCTACCCACATGCCACCACTGCTCAATTTCTGAAGAAAAGCAATCACCAGCAAATCCCCTCAGCGGGCCATGTCAGAGAACACTTTTGGCAGAGACTCAAATTTCTCCCTTAAGGCAAAAACCTTAAGAGAGCGAACTCAATCTCTCGAATCTCTGCGGCCCACCCTACGGGTACCAACAGCCGAGCCCCAGTCAAACTTCATTCGTACAGCATTTAATATTAGTGTACCAATGAAGTACAGCATAAAGTTGAAGTAATGCATGTCATATTTTCATATACGAGTTGCCAAAAGGTGTCTCAACTTATTATTAAAATACTCTGGATTGGAGATAGATATTGGAAGTTTTACCACAAAGCTATTCGACAAATTAAAGACACTAAGAAATTACATACTTGGTTCAATCCTTTATCTAAGTATAAGCAAAGTTTGCATTTGAAATATAATCAGGATTAGGTCAACTAGTATGTAGAAGCTAATGACTTCATATCACTTTCTTTAGTATCCCATCATGCAACATATCCTGCAGATGGGAATGTATAATGCTATGCGTTATGGGAGGAGTCACTACATAGACTGATTATTATATATATTTACAATATAAAAGAAACAAGAAGTAATATATAGATAGATAGTAATTTCAATAATCACATATCATATAAGAATTGAATTCTCCACCTATCCCTTGCAAACCTGTTGATGACATTTTCAATATATTTCTTTGCCGCTTCCTTTTCTAGTTTCTTCCTGTGCGCACTAACCATACATAAACCTGATAAGTGCTTTTTGAGATAGTGAACCTTAACAAAGTTTTCACACGTCTCAAGTTGCTGAAACGTTTTTCAGTGGTACAGGTCGTAGTACGTAATGTCATCCCAATAGTTATTGACGAATTAATAGAAAGGAAATAGTCACAATGTTCCAAAACTTTTGCTAAAGTTTGGGGAATATTACTCGAAGGAAAACTTTTCCATAATTTCTTACCACGTTGTTGCTTCTATTTGTAGATATTGTAAATTTTATTTTTCTCTTACTCTTTTTACGTTGTTATGGAACTTATTTTTATCTATTTTTAAAATTTTCTTGGGTTGAAACTGAAATGCTGAAAATGGTGACACGTTATCTGAGAAAAATGTTGATTTTAAGGACGAAATTAAAGAATCTAAGTTCGTGATAAATATTGATTGCCAACGATAATTTTCAGGTAATAACAGTATAATTTCATATAGATTTCTGTATGGAACAATTTCTAGGTATTTCTATTTTTATTTCTAATTTTTCAGAGATATCTAGTGAAAGTTTATAAATCTCATCAAATTTTTCCCTATAAAGTGCAAATAATTTAAGTAAGTCCTCAATATATTGGTGAACGGCTAGTAAATCTACATCTATGGATAATGTTTGAGTTATTGTTCGAGAATGCAGAATATTTTGATATTATATTTAAATAAATAATAAACATTGAAGTACTACATGATGTTACTAAGTGATGCACTTCTTCATGTGTTGATTCTGTCCAGTTCATAATCATTTCTTCTAATTTATTGAAAATGGGTTGAAAATTCTTTGAAAAACCGATATACTTTGATATTTCGAAGTCCATTTGGTTTCTGAATACAAAGGAATAGTTTGCACGGTGGCTCTCCATTTTCGATTTTCTCTACAAAGTTTTACTATATATTTTATAATTCCTATGTGTGGTGAACTGTTGATACAATGTTTATGTCATTCACAACAAGTTTTATTCTCTGAGAAGCACAATTTAAGAAAGTGGCTTTTGGCTATATATTTTTTTTATCTGGGCTTCAACACCAGCATCTTTTCCCACCATATTTACACAGCCATCGCATCCTTGTCTGATTAATTTGTTCATGTCCAAACTATATTCAGTACATTTATTTATAATAGCAGAGCTAATACTTTTCACATCATACCATAGTTTTGTAAATCCTAAAAATCCTTCCTTATATTTTTATTTTTGTCAACAAAAACTAACGCCAAGTTAAAGCTGCTTTTTCCAGCAATATGTGCAGTTTCGTCAGCTAATATTGAAAATCCAATAGATATCTACTGGATTTTCAGCAGATACAATGCTTTTTCGTATTTCCATTTCACAATGTTCTATTAGTTGATGTTCAGTTGTTAAAGGGATGTACCGGGCATTTGCAGAAGGTTTCAACAAATGATCTTTTAAAATTAAATCTCCCGCTTCTATCCGAAATTGAAATAAGTCATGTAAATTTCCAAAATCACTCCTTTTCCTCCATAACGACAAATCATATGTGGCACGAAATACAATGGCTGATAAATAAAACTAATTTAATTCTATTCGACTCAAGAGTTTTATATTGATTTATCAATTTGGCAAATTATATCTTTATCTGGATGTTTGTGGATTGTTATAAAATTTTGTGCATCATAGCAACATCTTTGTGCCATTGAGATGATATGTGAATTCTAGTGGCTTGTTTAAAATGTTTATATTTTATAAATGCACCTTGACAGCCACCATGTACTTTTGTTACATACAAAACTCACCTTTTTATAATTTTGAATAACACAACCATGGTGAGTCTTCCTATAACCAAGCTGGTGAGTATACCTCTAACTGTCTCTTTCCAAAAGAATATATTTTTGAAATCATGATCCTTGTTGGGATCATAAGTATTAGAAAGGATTTCGAATTTTAAATTTGGTGTTATAGCGGAAACTCCAACAGAGGAACCAATAGCATATTCTAATAAATTATTTGGTGAAATGGACTCGTCAGAGTCATTTAGAATGGATGATCCAGGAATCGGATCAACTTTTGTATCAGAAGGCACACAATTCTCACTTCTCTATTTCTATTTTCGCCTTTTCGGAATTTTTTTTCTTCTAGGAAAAAAAAAAATTCCTGATATCAATTCTGAAAGAGGAGAAACACGAATAGGAATATCTACCCTATAATGTAAAATGATAAGCTTTTTGGTAATTTTTGTGTCACGTTTTTTGTCAAGTAATTTGAAACGTTTTGCAACACAGGGGCTAAAATGAGTGTCTTCAAAATTTCAGAAATCAATATATATATATATATATATATATATATATATATATATATATATATATATATATATATATATATATATATATAAATATATATATATATATATATATATATATATATATATATATATATATAAAATATATATATATATATATATATATATATATATATATATATATATATATATATATATATATATATATATATATATACTGTCAAGGGAACTGATGGTAAAGGTAGAATAAGCTCTTATCACTATTCTTAATATTTACCCTTAATGCACAGCCCATCTCCTTGAGGAGATGTATGATGTATTAAAGGCAAGGGGTCACTACCCAGACCGGCGAAATTATTGAGGTCTCGTGAATGGGAGGCAGGCTAGAAATACCAAGATTTTAGTAATACAGAGATTATAAGTATTTTACCAGAACAAGTTACCATAAGGTGTTTTAATCTTATTAAATAAAAATCTCAGGATGAGAAGTCAACTAATTGATTAATCTCGAAATCCTAAATTACATTATTTTAGTTTAAAACAAGAGATCTCTATCAATTTCAATCTAATTCAAATTCAAAATCAATTTTAAAAAAACTGCATTTTTCTTTTTAAATTGGTTTCGCTAAAAGTTTACAATTCACACTTCAATCAGTGACTGACTAGACACAGAAGGCAAACGAACTGGTAGCTGTTCACAACAATGATGAACATTTTTTTGAAAAATCAGAAAAAGATGAACCAAAAACAAGAACATGTGTTTTGTTGCTGCATTACATCAAACGTGTTCTACCCTGATGTGGGCCGAAACTTAACAATACGTAATAAAATTTTAAGACAGACAAAGCTACCAACAGATATATATCACGCAGACTGCATTGCCGTATTTCACGTAAGGCGCAAACTGGGGCCTCACTCTCTATGGGGCCACATTTTGAATCCTTCCCCTCACAAATAACAACATAAAAAAACAGACTAGTTATAGTTGCAAAATAAAATAATTATTTTTTAATATTCAAATCATAATATACAAACTCGATGACACGGAAAAATTATGAGGACTCCTGCTCCATTTTAAATGCATCGTTCTTTCCTTAGAATATAAAACTAACAGGAACTTCTGTATTTCATAAAATTCATGTACCTAATGAATTAATTAGGTACATGAATTACATACAAAAAGTAATTGTACTAGAAGACATTTTAATATTCTCATACCGAAATTAATTAAATTGTGATTATTATAAATTAGCAAATTTTGTATATTTTCTCATTTATATTATTTCCTGATAATTATAAGTCATTAAATTATGTGATTATGGGGAAATTAATGTTTATAAAACAGTTTCTACCTTCAAATGCAATGTGAGAATAAAATGGTTCGAACATTTTTAATTCAATCTGAAAGGTGAAAAAAAATAGTGAAATAAAATATATTTGTGTGTATTCGGATATTGTTAGAGAGTTTTTAGTGTGTCTACTGGTCTTGCTCTTTCCTCACTTTCTCAATAATTTTCATTAGCTTACAGACTGTTACTCGAGAATAAAGGAATAGGTCTATAACCGCTCCACCCCCCTGAAAAAAAAAAAGAATAAATAAAATTGTAACATACATGTGCCTTCCTTTTCTTTTAAATAATTTAAACCTTTTTTTTTTTCAAGATAAACTGCTCACTGTAAGCTAAGAAATCATTTTGGAATAAATATTTTATCAGCGTGTAAAGAAATTTCAGTTTTTGTGTCTTACGATGTCTGCTAATCAAAAATTGAAAATGAAACAAAACATTCTTGAAGTATTTTGCACTACAGCTTGAGGCAATTTAGTGCGATTCTAGGAAAGGTTCTCTATCTCTTGTCTTTCTGAACAGCAGTGAGAGTAATCTGTCTTTAGCTTTTCCTCCAGCTAAAAGTATTATTTTTTTGGTGCAAAATATATGGAGTAGTTCTAAGACATAGTAAATATTTAGAATTAAATAATTATAATAATAATACTGAATTTTCTTTATGCGGTTGCCTAAAGTTTTACATATTGAAAATATATAAATGGTATTGCTAAAACTTAGAATAATATCAGCAGACCGCTGAACAACTGATTTCAGATTGCAAAGGAATAGTACAGAATTAGAAGCTTCGAGGTACTACAATATTACTGCTTTATTTCTTTCGTCAAAACTGTTAATTGAAGTAATAGATTTTGAATGCTGTGTGTGAAAGCTTTCAAACAGGTAGAGATTTAAAATGGTTATATAACTGAGTTCCCGAAGAGAAGTTGGCTGGGGTGGGAGACGAAGAAAATCTTTACAATGAGCATAAATTTTGAATCATTCTGTGTAAGCTACCCTTCATATTATATTTTCGACATATCTACAGTAGTTACTCACTGGATATTACAGTAATGTGCATCCTACAAACAATAAATGTCACTGAATGTAAATTTTTGATATTACAAAAAAAAAAAAAAAAAAAAAAAAAAAACGACACAATCGGAAACCTCACGTAATGAAGTTTAACAGCATTTGTTGTTGAAAAAAATAATAACAATAAATCGTTCCTAAAATTGAAATGTGACAATCCATATAACCGCATTTTGCAAGGAAAGAAAACAAAGACATATTTATTTCAATAAATGTGATTTAAAAAATATAAATATTTGACATATTTAAATGAAACAATCATTTTAAAATTCGCATAAACTAATTATTCCATATTCGTTTTAAGTTTTTGGAAGAGACACAATAATTGCGCAGCAAAAAACAGATCAATTATCATAGGACAGTAACGGAATTTCCAAGTAACACAATACAGGTAAAGTCAGTGACCAAAGGTTACTCCACCACAATTAATTCGTTGACGGCTCTAAAATATATTAACGGCGTTGGGGGATAATTGCAGGATAAAAAGTAATTCTCTATGAGGTTTGGATCCATGGTCAAAAATTTTATCCGCATTCTACTTTTTTAGTTTATCTGCGAAGAGATATAATGAACAACAAAAAAAGCAACACAAAAACAAAAAAGAACCTCCCTTCCGTCACAGTAACTACATCCTTGCTTAACAGCATTTTTTTTTCCAGCTATGAAAACACATTAGTTAATCAACAAATGGCATCGATCCGTGTTCGCACGGTGTTGTAGAATATCATGCATCCAAAAAGTTGGCTTTTCTACTTTAGACCACTAACCTGAACAAGTAATGGCTGTCTACAAATTTCAGTTCCTTCTAAATTATGGAGTAATGAGTGTTGTTCTTTAAGAATATATTTCGTAAAGAAAAAGAAAGAAAATTTTCCATCATCTAGCAACTTTCATACCAGCATCAACTCACTTTTACTGAACTAACCAGCTTTCTTCATTCACGTCTACTAATCTTTGAAATAACTTTCCTTATCGGACTTCCGCAATCATACCATAGAATAATTATTGCAATTTCAATACAGGTAACCTTCGTATAACGCGGATGTTTTGTTCCGCAGAAATGCCGCGTTGTATAAATAGCGTTATGCGAGTCTCAGATCACATAGAAAAAGTAGGGTTATCTTACGAAATCTTTTTTTTTTAATTATATAAACAACAATGACATATCCAACAAAAAAAAATATTTTTATTTAATTCAGGTAATTCATGTATGTTAAGAAAACATATAAACTATGAAACAAATACACAGTATAAAAGTATAAAAATTACAAATTGTACTTAAACTTCATTGCACATAATGCGTGAAGGTTTTAAGCTAAATAAAATAGTGCAGATTTTAATCTTTCATAGCACGAGGGTTTGAGGATTGGTTAATAATCACTGGTTTTGTCATGTAATCACCTGATCCATTACTACAAAATAGTAGAGTAATTCTATCTGTGGAAACTTCCCATCCAGGAGCTGATCTTTCATTTTTCGAAATATATGTGCGTTTTTGCACTTTTTTTTTCAACAAAACCCGGATTCATCGCATTGAAAACCTGGTCTGCACTATAAATGTTTATAAACTTTGAGAGTTTTTTGTTTAATAAGATTTCCATCCATTGGAATTTACTTTTGAGGTGCAATCTTCTATCGAAATCATTGGAGATTTCTCCATTTTTCCATTAGAATATCGCGTACATGAGCAACGCGCTTTGCACTTATCGTTGACCCAGCAATAAACACTTTCTCGGATTTTATTTTCATTTTGTTTGATTGTATAAATTATTGATTCATTTAAATTCAAAGTCCCTGCGAAAACTTTTGTTTTTTTCTCCATTTTTCAACCGATCCAAGATATTGAATATTTTTCTTCGAGAGAAATTAATTTATTTTCCAATATTGGTTTTTCCCTTTCGTTGCAGTTTGTGGCCGTTACTATAAAAATAATTTTTTACACAAAAAAGCAAGCATTACATATTGTATGTAACTCACCAGAAAATAAAGTGTTCAGCTTGAGATGAACACACTTATGATTTTTAATGCACTTTCCTGGCAGAAACGAGGAAATTTTTCAACAATAAACGTTTTAGACGGTAAACAATTGAGGTACATGCGTGCTAAAGGGTATTAAATTCGCTACTTAAAATTGCATGCGGGATACATGCAGACACACATTTAATGAAGATAAAATTTGATATTTCAGTCTCGGGTGGTGAAAAACATATGAAAAGATAAAGGGTTACTTCAATTTGTAGAGCGGGTTTTTATCGGAACTGTCTTGTATAAGTACCGCGTTCAACAAACGTTACTACAAATTTAGAACACGTTATATCGAAATCGCGTTGTACGAGGGTTACCTGTATATGTATAAAATTGAAAAAAAAATATATAAAAAAACACGTGTTTGTGTAGAGTATTATGCTGAAAGTATAAATGAGAGTTGTAGTGTATATTCTAATAAAATATTTATAAATTTATTATATGCATTTGGTTTATTCTTTGAATAATTTGATAATTAGAAATGATGTTTTATTTAAGGATTATTCGTATGCGCGGTATACAACATAACTCAGTTAGTTTTGTTGTAAAAAGTGTCGCATTTGAAGAAATATTACCGAAATAATAATAAAATAGAAAACTTCGCAATTACTAATACCAAAACAAGATGAGAAACATCTGTATTATTATTATTATTATTATTATTATTATTATTATTATTGGAGTGAAAGATATACTTAATAAATTGGTTGTATTTTTGTGTTTTTACTTCAATAAACTGCTTTTATTTTGACAGATGGTTTTCGATTCTGGACTAACTGGAATTTTTAGACAATTGTTCTTATCAATACTACTAAATTCCAATCTCTCTCTGGAAAATTTCACTTAGTAAATGTTTGACTTGTTTTGACCACCCGCCGTGTGACTTACCAGTTTAATCCAGAGATTATATATTGATGGTCAGTTTACTACATAACGTTCTTAAGTATATTCTCCCTGTGATTTCCCATAATCCTGTTAGGAAAGAACAGATCGCTGAGGTATTGTACTTGTGATCATTTTGAGACAGGTTCTTCAGACATCAGAGGCATATTTTTGTGCTGCTACTATTTGTATTAAATGGATGGGTAAGAGCAATTTATATATCACATAAACAGAGCATTTAATTTTCAAGTTTATTTATTATTATTATTATTATTTATAAATTTCATTGATTTTTCGCTGCATTTTTGTGCATCAATTTCTAGTTATTTCGATGGTAAATGTAGAGTAAAAAAAGTGAATGTTAGTAAGTTTTCGTTCAGAGACCCTACTTGTGGGAAAAGCTGTAGAAGAAGATATTGATACAATTCTTGCCTCTAGTTTTTAATTAAAGCTGGAATCATGCTAATTGCTGCAAATTAAAAAAAAAAATTCAAAGCTGGAGTTGATTAAATCTAAATAATTGTGCGATGAAGTTGAACTAAATTAAGGATACAAAGTAATTTTATAAACTTATTTTTTTTAACCCCTTCTCCCAAGTAAGCAAAACAGTTAAGTTTGCAGTTGTATAGGTAAAGTTGATAAGGCTCTGTATTACTAAAAACCTTGGCATTTCAGGGTCTAGCTACTCACTGAGCAGACCTCAAAAAAGATTGAAACCGGTCAGGGTAGTGAACCCCCACACACACCCATAATGCATAACAGTATGATTGCTATATATAGCAATCATTTTTGTTTTTCTTTATGTGAATCCCCGGTTAAGTGTCGTTCGTTGGCATGGGTAACAACTGATAGTTTAGTTACTATTATTTAGCTAGTATTTGTAAACAAGTATACAACTGTATACACCTAATTATCTGAATAAAGTAGTAGCATTCGGTAAGAATATATTTTTCAATGAATTTATTATTCTTACTTTAGTGTTACTCATTTATTTTCAGAACTAAATAATACTGTTTCTATTTTCGTATTTTTTTAGCTTTTAGTGTATTTATTTTTTTATTTGTATGTTTATTTTGGAGAGGAAGGTGTAAATGAATAAAATCAAAACAATGCGGAAAACAGCAGAGAATGAAGTAAATGAAACAAATCAATTGGGTTTTGAAGAAAATTTTCAATCGGCATCTGTACTTACTAGCAAGCAGGCTATCTCTTATCCTACCGATATGAGAGTCTGGCCAATTAGTATTAAGGAACAATTTATCGAGAATATTTAATAAATATGCCTCAGAATATTGGCAAAATCAAAAATTAAGAAAAAAAGAATACGCAGAACGCAGCACGATATCTCTCACAAATATCAATGAATCACATGTTTATTGTAAAAAGGCGAATGGAACAAAGGAGATTGGCTAATTTTTACAAAGCAATTTACTGCTTTGTTTGAAAATTGTTTTTTATGTTAAATAAAACTTAATGAAGAGTTTAATGAGTGGAGAAATATAACAGAATCCTCATGTGATCACGAACGTTCTACTGAGCATATACGAGCGATGTGCACATATCGTAAAGAAAATCAAGTTGTATAAATAGTCGAATTGATTCTGAATTGATGAAACAAATACAGTCTGAAGAAAATTATTGAATAGAGGTTTCAAAGAGAATAACAGCTACCATTAAGTTGCTGAGTAAACTATTGCAAGCATTTAGAGGAAATACAAATAATATTATTTTCACGACAATTTTGCCTGCTTTCGTTTAGGATTCCCCTTTTTCTAATGTCATTAGCTTTTTACTCAAGAATTCTTAGGGCATTACAAATGTATTTTAGAGACAAATATATGGAGAGTAATAGAGGAAGAAAATTCGCACATACCTTTTTTGGATGTTGTTGGCTTTCTTCTTTCTGCGATGTGCATACTTCTGCTGCTTGGTGTTAAAAGGCAAGGGAGTTTTGGAAAAAGTGTGGGGGGAGGGGGTGCTGAAACAATGTGGCGGAATTAATTTGAAAAAAATCCGTCTTTTTTATATATAATATATACTTATTATTATTTTAAGGGCACTTTTTTGGGGGTTGGGAGGATTTTTTTTTTTTTTTTCCCGGAAGAGGAAGGGTTTATGGGAAAAAGTGGGCAGGGGAGAATGTTAACGAGGCGCTAGCCGTTTCGACCACTCCTTGTTTTTGGAAACTCACTGGGGAACTGGAAAGTATGTCATGTCAGCCTGGTGTTTCTGCCTTTGAAGTGTTTGCTATCTCTTATTGCCTATTGGTCGGAGTTGTGACCTAATTTTTATGTTGTGAAGCTTCTCACACTGGGAGATTGTATAGGGTCCCTTGACCTTGATTGAATCACATTTTATGGCTATCGTTTCCGATATTCTAATCACTGTTTCGTTGTCTTGCCTGTCTTTTATAGCCTTGTAGATTTGCAGGGTATGTTTCTGTTCAGGGGAGTGAACTGCTATTTGTTTTCCCTGTACTTTGTATTGTTGCGTTTTTTTTTTTTTTTTTTGTTATATTTAAATGTTCTGGGATGAGGATGTTACAGTCACGGAAGTGTTCTTATAATCTTGCCAATAAGGACCTGACTGTAGAACCTCTGTAGGTGATATCAGTCGTTTCGGTAAGGAAATTTGTATACTATGTTGAGCTGTTCTAATATTTCTATGTGTATGTGTGAGTTTTAGTGGGTTTTAAGTGTTGCCAATTTTTGGTTTGTGGTGAATACCTGCTTTATAGTTAGTATGTTTCAAAACGTATTTGCAGGCTTTGCATGTGTACTGGATGAATGGCAGGTTGATAATTTTCTGTGTTGAGAAGTTTGTTTTGGTTGTTGGGTTGTTTTGAAGGGTTTTTGCGTAATTTATTAGCTGTGCATGATAGTTGCGATTTTTAAAAATCTGTGTTAATTTCTTTATTTCTGTATTGAGATAATTACGGTTGGTTGAAAACTTGTAAACATTTATAAACTGTGTAGGATGAACCGATTTTTTATCTGGATATGAATGGTATGAGTTGAAATGGAGGTAGTTACCGATATTCGTGGTTCTGTGGTACATTTTCGTCTCAATTTTGTTTTTTGTTCTGATTAATGTCAGGTTTAAAAAAATTGATGGATTTGTTCTGTTCGGTTTCTTATGTGAATTTTAGTCTGTTGCTGTAATTTTTAAGGCGTGAGTGTAAGATGGTGATGTGTGTGTGATGTACAAGCATCCCTTAACAATGTACGCCAACTGAGAGCTGGCAAATCAAATTATCTTTCTTACCACACACACCTTGTGATGAATTCATAGCATTAATAACTGAAAAAAAAAGAGAAATATCATCAAATTCCTGATATATATACTGAAGGGGGTCTATTGGTTATGATAGTACTACATGAAAAATTTACATCATTACTAACTTCCTATCTACAATTTTCCTCCAAATCAGTCTGTTAAATATCAAGATTCCAATATTATCAGTTCTTATATTTCTGTCTTCTAAGGGCACTTTTTACTCTCTCAATCCACCTATATCTTGGTCTTCCTCTGAGTCATTTTTTCCTGCCAACCTGGCAAAGAACACTTGTTTTGCTAATATTTCTTCTTCCATCCTGCTTAAGTGACAATCCACCTGAGATTAGCTCTGCTAATGCATACTGGATGCTGACAATATCAAGTTCTTTCCTAATATCCTCATTTTTTTTATATGATACTGCCATTGATTTCATCCGTTCATGCCCCTAATCATTCTGAGGACTCTGATATCTACGGTTTCGAGTCGTTCGTCAAGTGTTTTACTTCTGACCCAGCTCTCAGATCCATAAGTTAAAATTGGTTTGAACACTGTCTTGTATACAGCTCATTTAGTGATATGGCTAATTTCTCTCTTATTCCATATAAATTTACTCAGTTGACTTCTTACCATACCAGTTTTGTTTATTATGTTGTCTATTTACATATTTAATATACCATCTTCACTAAACATCGTGCCTAAGTACCTGAAATGTTTTATTTGTTCTATAAGGCCTCCATTCACAATGCAGTTGATATTTACAATGTTTCTGACTATTTTCATTGTCTTTGTGTTTTTGATGCTGACCTTCATACCATATATATTACAACAGTTATTCAATTTACTCAGAGAATCTTGCAGACTTGTAGCTGATTTACTTAGATGTATAACATGATCAGCATAAAGCAAAGAGCTGATATTAACACCTCCAATTATAATATCAGGTTTATTAGCAACTATCTTTAATAATGTGATCCATATAGATAATGAATAACACAGGAAATAATGTACATCGTTGTCTTACACCAGATTGAACATTAAACCATTTTCTTGTAATTCCTTCAATTACAAGAACATGTAACTGTTGAATTACAACTCAAATAAAGACTAAGTATTGCTTGATAATATGCCCCATTAATACCAAATAACTGTAGTGTTTTGAATAGCTTCTCTCTTGGCACCTTTTCATAAGACTTTTACTCACCTACAAAACATCAATTCAGATCTTCGTTATATTCCCATGATTTCTCAACTATCTGTCATAAAGTGAAAATCTGATCCTGACAGCTTCTATTTGGCCTGAATCCAGCATGTTCTTCACCAAGCTTCTCTTCCACAATCCTTCTCAACCGTTTCTCAAGTATACTTGCATATATCTTACCAGGAACACTCATTAATAAAATGCCTCTGTAATTCTCACATTCAGTTTTATTTTCCTTTTTACATATGGGTACTATGAGAGCTCTACTCCAATCATCTGGAATTCGACACTTTGTCCAGGCCTTCTGAACTATGCAGTGCAGCCATTTTTAATACTTTTATACCACCATTCATGAGTATTTCTGGTTGAATATCATTTACTCCTGCAGTCTTTCCACATTTCTGGCTTTTGATGGCTTTTTCTACTTCGAGTAATGATTTGTATACCTGACTGCATGTCTGATGAGTATTTTTTTTTTCTATTGTGCTGTCATCACTGCTCATTTCACTTAGCAATTTATCGAAGTAATTACTCCATACATCAAGGATATATTTTTCACCAGTTTTCGTGTTGCCTTTATTATCACTAATTTCTTTTACAGCATTCTTTCCTCCATTTCTGAGATTCTTCAACACCCTCCAGAATATCTTGTCACCTTCTTGATATTTATTTTCTATGTTCTTGCCAAAATCTTCAATGAGTTTGTTTAGCCAGTTTTACTCAGTGTTTAGCTTTCTTACATTTGTCTTTGTATTCTCTAAGAGCACAAGCTGACTTATTTGCCAGGAAGTTTTCATGTGCTTTCTTCTTTTGCTTCACTGCCTCTTTAACTTCCTGTGTCCACCATGGAGTTTTGATTTTCTTATCCTTTCAGACAACCTCACCACATGTCTCTCTGGCTGAATCATTCGGAGTTTTCTTTAGTGCTTGCCACTGAATCTTTAACAGTTTTTATTATTCTCATCACATATACAAATTGTACATATTATACTGTTAAACTTGTATAATTATTACAATATTTCACAATACAATTCAATGCAGAGTACAATGTTACAAAATAAAATTCAAGTATTACTGTCATATTCTGTTGGTACTAACACTCATTTTGGCTATTATTTTATTATGGTTAATAAAAACTTTATTCATATATGCAAGTAGAATATAATATATTTTGAATAGTTTCGTAGACATGATAAGTAACTGGTTTAGAGTAATGTAAGTTAGTTAATGCAAATATGTGTAACCAAGGGCCCTATCCATACTGGTTACTAGAAAAGTAATTAGCTTCAAACAGACACTGAGAGTCTGGGGACCGAATCTAAGAGCGCTCCATCCCCACTTATAATAATGCACGTTGATACCTTAATACGTAATTGAATAAATCAATTTGTAAATCAATACATTAATTGGTTATGATATATGAGTTATAATGCTATCTTATACTATACGTTTAAAATAATTGTCAACATTGTTTAATCCCATAAGGTAGTTTCTCAATCCTTTTCCTGAACACATATTCTGAGGTTATAGATTTACTTTCATTCGGAAGATTATTATAGCTACTCGTCGCAATGTACTCGAAAGATTTATGAAAAATTTCTTGGTTAGCCATAGGTACTTCCAGCGTGTGTCGACTGCAGCTTAATCCATAGTCTACATCAGGGTTTCTCAAACTTTTTCTAAGACGAAACACTTCACGAATCCTGAAATTTTCAATGAACACCTTGGTTATTTTGTAATGTATTAATTAATAATTAATTGGTAATTTAGCTAATTTTTATTATTAATATATATTAATTAATTATTAATTAATTCAATTAAACATCAATTGAAGTTTCATTTAATTGATGTTTGAATTAATTTAATTGACTTAATTAAAGCGTCAATAAACCATCATTAAATTAATTTGTGCTGATTTTCATTGACATATCCTATTCTGATCACCAAATAAATTTATAATATTATTACAAGTACTTACCAGTGAATGCACACTTTTTCTCCTGTGTGCTGGTAGTTTTTCCCTCCTTTTGTACATCCTGGAGATCTTTGTAGACTTGAGGTGGATGACTGACTATCTGTTTCGTCAAAAACACCTTCAATAAGAGATTTCTTAATACCAAAATTAAACAAGGTGCCTTGCCTCTTATTCATATTAGAATTTAAATCTGTATTCCTATTACTTTTAAAAAACTCACGGCACTCCGGTTTCAGAACAAGCAATTATACACTGCACAACGAACTTGCTAAGAAAGTATTCAGTATTAGTAGATCTGAGACCAGATTCAGACTAAATTGATCTTCAATTTCAGTGGAAATAGTTTCTTTATACTTCCTTGATGATTGGTCACTGACATTTGCAAGACAGATGTTATTTCGTTCAGTTTTGAGAACACCCGCCCATTGTTGTAATCGACTTCCAGGCAATTTTTTATGATCGGTCATAAACGGCAGTATTCTCTTTCCTGATTGTTGAAAGATTTCGATGTATGAAAATTAACGATAATTCATTAATATTTTCATGTTTAAATATATGATGCTTGGTCACTGACATTTGCTACACAGATGTCATTTCCTTCAGTTTTGAGAACAGAGGATATGCCTCCACTGTTATCCACTTTTGGGTAATTTTTATAACCCGTCACAAACAGCAATATTCCCTTTCCCAAATGTTGAAATGTTTCGATGTGTGAAAATTAATCACGAGTATCATTCCCCTCGGAATATTTCTGCTCTAAGATATTTATTCATGAAAAATGCATAAAAAATTAAAATGACAAATTACAGAACTTCTCGTGGAACACCTATTCACCTTCCGCGGAACACAGGTTGAGAAACCTGGTCTACATTATACACAAAGAAACTTTCAGTGTTTCTTTTTTACATATAACAGACAACCATAGGGATATAGTTTCTGAAATGATAGAATATTATGAACGATATAAAGATCATTGGTTGCGTGCGCAAAATAGGTTGTAGTTATGGCCTGTAATTATTCTGGTATTAATATAAGCAGATTGTTATAATAGTCTTCGCCCCAATAGGTAATGCCATATTGCAGTGAAGAATTTACCAAGGAATAGTATAAGCATCTTAAGAATGCTGCATTTGCAAACTTTTTAACATAATATATTCTGTTAATTATGAACCTAAACTTATTTGTTAAGAATGTGGTGTGGTTGTTCGACTTCAAATTGCTATCGATATGGAGACCCAAATACTTCACGGTTTTTGTTTTTTTGATTAAGCTACATTTACAATTTAGAGTATCACTACATTTCCTTTGATGGCATTTTATAGTTATACTGTAATCTAATTTGTCTCTTAATGTAAAGTACATATATCTCGTTTTGTCGGTATTAATGTTAAATCCGTTGTTGCTAAACCATACTTAGTTTTAACATATCAGTATTAATCCGATTTTTTAGATCGTCTAGGGTTGTTTCGGCGTATACTAAAGCCGTATCGTCAGCAAATGATATCAGAATTTCAATAATTTGAGATTGTGGATAGTATAGATATTGTTCTGTAATTTTGGATTTTTCCTCCTTTTCTATTTCCTCCTTTAAATAATGGAACAACTGAAGCAGTCTTTAGGTGTTCCATAAATTTACTATTTTCAAATGATTTATTAATGATATTTGTAAAGAATTGTAATTTATGACTAATGATAATGTTTAGCTTTTTCCCCTTTTTTTAATCCGATTACTACACTCTTCACTTCATCGTCGTTTGCTGCATGTAGATACATAGAATTCTTAATCCACGGAAGGTGACTGACGTACTTTGCTCTTTCTGCAGGGTCGAAAACACAACTGCCATAGTTGGTAAAGTGGTTGTCCATTTCGTTAAGTATATAAGTGATATCATTGCCCTCCTGGAGTTCTCGCGTTTTTTGATTTGTGTTAGCTATTATCATATTGACCGACCTCCATTCTTTACTTTTATCATTACAACAAGAAAGAAATTTCGATAGCAGATAGTGTTCTTTTGCCTGTTTTATTTTTTCCTTTAGATGTTTAACGAAATTTTTATAGTCATATTCCAAATTTCAATTGTATGCTTCTGTTTTGTCTTTATCATATTTTTTAGTTCATCTGTTATCCAGTGTGTGTGAACGTCCTTTTTTGTAGTAACTGTTTTATGATATTGCGATTTACTGTCTGCATATTTAATCATTTTGATAAATCTCCAAGATTTGGTTCCTGTTCTCAAACTCTTTCATTTTTTCTTCAATAAGATTTGTGTATTTTAGTCTACAGTTCCGGTCTCAGAGCTGCTCAACTTTATTTCTCTTTGAAACTTTCTTACGTTCTTCTTTTCAAAATGATATTCAATTTTATCCTGCTCAAGACTAAATGGTAATCATTTCCAATTTGAAATCCGCTGTACACTCTGCCGTCCTACAACAGTGGGAAAACAGCACTATCAACAACAACATTATCAATGAGACTTTTCTTATTCCTTGCCTCTTCCCTCCATTTGAATATGTGCACAATTTTGTGCTGGAATATTGTGTTGGTAATAACCAGTCCATGTCCTGAGCAGAAATCCAACAAGTATTTGCCATTATTATAGGTTTTGCTCTTTTCTCCAAATTTTTCCCGAATTTTTTTGTATGTCTGACCACCATTTCTTACTCTGCTATTTGGATACCCCAAAAAGGAACAACTTTTTCTTTTTCATTGTGTCAGTTGCTTTCTCTAAAGCCTCAAAAAACTCCTCCACTTCTACCTTAGTAGACCCTTCTGTCGGACCATAGGCACAAACAAGTCTCATTGTCAGTTCCTCATTCTCATATTTGCCCACATGGCTCGACTTCAGAGTGCCTGCCATTCAGGAAGATTAACCTTGTATTTAGTGTTGAATACTAAGGCTCTACTTCTTTTCCTTGATTATCATTGCCTGAATATAACATTTTGCATTTATTGCTCAAAACGATCTTACCAGTTTTTGTGTGTTTCGTTTTGGTCACCCCTATTATATCGATCTGGAACTTATCCATTTTCTCAGCTAGCTTCATTTCTTTGCTATTCAGACTTATGTCGATAGTACCGATCTTGATCTTTGTTGATGTTGAGTTTGGGAAGTTTTAGGATTTGTTCCAGTAGCTGACTTTTCACTGTTTGCCATGGTTCCCTCGTGAAAACATCGCGACTTGCCCCAGCAAGGGTGAAATTCTGTCATGTTGTACCATTATTTGATTTTGTTTTAAGCCAAAAAAGATAGAATTTGTTCGGCTGAATCATAAATTGCCAGCCCATCCTGGTCAGTTCAGCATCCAAGGTAGATACCTAACAAGGGGCACCAAGGGAATGTGAGGATTGGACGGAAGGTCAGAAGTCCTGGTCGGTTCTCCATATTCCTTTGAAGGCTATGTGGAGGTCTCCTCTCAGTCAGAGGGGTGACAGAGGTGGCGGTCCACCCCTGGTGGCATTTTGAACATTTTTGAACTTTTGTAGTTAATTCTAAGATACAGTCTCGAGAACTCATTTCCAACTATTGTAATACTACTGCGAATTTTCCTCACAATTGCTTTGAATGCTGCCAGTTGTGAGAGGAGTTTTTTCTAAATAAAATTGATTAAGAATTTCCTATATTACTATAAAATAGACTTCGACGTCATCGACGATTTTGCTAAAAGGAAAGCAATAAAATAACATTTTAGAGTGTTGAAATGAAAATTTTATTTCAAAAATAAAAATAGTGTTTTAATTTATTTCCCTAAACGTCGTTTTAACTTTTTGTAGTATTTTTGGTGTGTATTGAGAGAAGCGGCAAAAGCTCTTGCTACACCACTGCTCTCAATTATATAGCTTTGACACTTAAGCACCCCAAGAAAAATATTAATATCACAAATTAAGGAAGCTACTTATTTTGATTATTTAATTTCGATTCAATATCAGACATTGCCCATAATGAACGACTAGCTATAGTTTTTAGGTACGTTAGTGCAAATTCTGATATTAGGAAAACATTTTTCGGACTCATCAGTATTACACAACATAATTCCTTATATTTAGTAGAAGGAGTGTTAAAAAATTAGAAGAATTATCTTTGGAGATAAAAATTTGCAGAGAGCAAAGTTATGATAAAGCTCCCAATTAAATATTGGCAACATTATAATAGGTGTCTATACAGCTTTACAAGCTAGGCTGATAAAACATAGTCCCTCTGCATATTATGGAGTAAACTCATTACATGTTGAGAAAAAAAATCTTTTAACAGTTAAAAGATTAAGTGAAAGAGGTGGACCTCAAAAGCTGACGCCAAATTGGCTTTGGAACGTGGATATAAACAAATTAAAGAAGCATTACTTGAACTGTCCATTTCTCCTCATTAAAATCCTATTTCTTAATTGGAGAGCTCATCTTTGGCTGAACATTTTGACAATTCCAAAATAGCAATTTAAACAGTTGTGTGGGATAAAATTTTACTACGAATAAATGCTACTAGTAAATCTCTACGAGATACGATATGAATTTATTTTTAACTAATAATTTCACAGTCTTCAGTTGGTTTTATTTTCGACATAAGTAATAGTTTTGCTACTTTACATGAAGTAGCGAATTTATTAACACAGGGTTTCTCAAACTTTTTCTACGACGGGAACACTTCACAAATCCTGAAATGTTCACATTACAATATATTAATTAATAATTAATTGATAATTTACCTTATTTTATTGTCAGTTGATAATTAATTATTAATTATTGATAATTGATTATTAATTATTGATAATTAATTATTAATGCTCGAAGATTAATTAATAATTAATTAAACATCAATTAAAACATCATTAAATTAATTTGTGCTGATTTTCATTGACATATCTCATCTGATTTCCAAAATTTTTAATATTATTATAACTACTTATGAGTGAATGCAGACCTTTTCTTCTGTGCGCTGGGTTTGTAGGGTAGGTAAATATAAATTAAATAAATGAGTAAATCCGAGCGTTAAGAAAAAACAATCATTTATTGTCAAATGTTAATTAGTAAAAACAAAATACATAAAAATAGTAAAACACGTATATTGCAAATTAAGTTCTTAATGAATCCGATGTTTTTGGGTCTTTGAAATACAAATTCTTTTCATATCAGGCACAATATTAAAAAGTTGAATTCTGATATTTTGCGTAGCGTCGAGTTCCTGGATTTTATTTGGTTGCATCATAACATGAAAATCCTGCCTCACATAACTTTGTCGTTGTAAAAGGAAGTAGAACAAGAATAGCTAGTTTAAACATGCTGTGGTACTCTTCTGTTAAATTTGTCCAGAAATCATTTATTGGCAGTTCCTTGTATTTTTGTTTTAAATCAGACACTAATTATGTCAATTAAATTTTCATAGTCACTTGCACTGCAGCCTGCTGACTTAGCTGTCACTGTAAATGGATTCAGAACTCAGGAATTTTCCTCACTGGATTTTGGAAACTATTGCAAAAGGGTTGATTGCAAGTCATGCAAGTGTTCTAAAATTACGTTTTATACTTCTTCACTTACTTTAGAATTCATTTCAGTCAAAAATTCATGAAAGGTGGGAAAACAATCAAAATTATTCTTTTCAACTGTAGAAATCCAGAATTGCAACTTCCTATCAAAAGATGCAATTTTATCTCTTGTATTAAAAATTGTAATATTCTTTCATTGGAATGATAAGTTAATTTCATTGCACTTTGTGAAAATATCTGCCAGATACGCAACTCATCATGAAGATTTTCTTAATAATTCAATAGAATTTTGTCCTAAATTATGTGACATCAAGAAGACCATTAATTCACTCTTCTTGTGCTTCTTTGATGCATCAATCAGGAGATTGGTAAATATAGCAGCACATTACAACATCCTGTCTTGTGACTTCCTTTTTATCTCTTCATAACACTTAGCGCCAGTCAGCACCATTATGTTATTTATATATGAAATTCTTGGTCTGTCTCGTGGCCTCTTTCCTTCTACAGTCCCCTCCATTATTTCTGTATTCAGTCCCCCTTGCCTCAAGTTATGTCCAATTAGGCTTTTTCTTCTCATATTGATGTGTTTCATTAATGACAGCTCTTCATGAACTATATTCAGAACTTCTTCATTACTTTTCTTTTTTGTCCAACTAATTTTCATCCTCTTTCTCCAGCACCAAAGATCAAATGCCTCCAACTTTTTCATGTCTTGTTTTGTTAGAGTCCAGGCCTTACAACCATATAATGCAATGCTTTTTCACTAGCCTTTTTTTGAGCTGGATGGTAAGTCCTTTACTGGTAAAAATGTTTCTTCTGTTATCGAATGCTTTTTTGGCTAGGATTATCTGTGCTTTACTATCTGATTGGTTTCTTCCATCTTCTGTGATAAGACTGCCAAGATATTTAAAAGAGGATACCTGTTGTAATAGGTTATTATTTATTTGTTGGTTTATTTTCATTGAATTTGCTTAGCTTGTAATTTATAATTTTGTTTTCTTATATTTAATTTTTAGGCTGTTCTGTGTGAAGATTTCTTCCACCTTTGTTAGGGTGGCTTTCGGTTTATTTTCTTTATCAGCTAAAACTGGTATATCATCCACAAACGGTAGCCAGTTAATATCAATTCCGTTTATCATAATTCCAGTTTCTATTAGTTCTTTGAGTTTATTTATTGTATCTTCAATGTACAGAATCAACAATATGGGTGAAAGAGAGCACCCCTGTCTTACACCTCTTTGTATTTTTCCTATTGCGGTTTTTTTTTTGTTGTATTGCTGGCTGCTTCTATTAGGACTACTTGGTACTTGTAAAGATTAAATATGAGCCTTCTATCTCTCCAATCTACCTTTATTGTTTTTAGGAAGTGAAACATTTGATTCCAGTCAATACTGTTGTGTCCTGAATAAGCTGTGAAATTTTTATTATAAAACATTCAGGTCACAACTTTAAAATAACTATAGGCAGAGAATATAGAACATTGGCAATTGAAAAATATAAGCAGTTTACAAGTGTAAAACTATTAAAATTTAGGAAATGTATAAAATTTTATGATGAGCCTTTATATGTAATCTGTATTAAGCATGGGCCAGACATAGAGATCCGTGTAACCTCAAAAATCCACTTAAGAAAACCACTTTTGTTGTACTAAAAGAGCAAAGCCAATGAGTCAGGGTTCAAGGGTCACTTTGCCATCCTGTAAAATGAATAAGAAAGGAGGGAAGGAAGTACTGGAAAGAGAAATCTAAGCATCTTCCAGGAAAAGAAAGCATGTATATGTGCGACTAAAATAGAGGCAGCTAATGAGATTGACGTGAACACACGTGACCGAGTTGGCGCATATCGCGAAGATCGAGATTTGCTGCGAGAAAAAAATTGAAAAAAAGGTCAAGCATCCGACACTCACTCTCTTTTTTTGGTTACAGTTTCCAGAGGCCGGACGTGGGTCGAGTCTCGCTTCAACGGAGGTCCAGGAGGCAGTCGGAGGTATGAGTTCTGTCGCAGTGCACCTAAGGGGGCTAGCCATTTCTTTGGATTAGGAAGGCTATGCATTGTCGTGAGACGAAAGAATCTCGGAGATGCTGACCATTCGAACTTTTTACTGGATTCATGGTTCCTGATCTCTCGGACAGTGGTCTTGCTCGTCGTCAGAGGGAAGTTCCTGTCCAGTCGCAGAAGGCACTTATTTCGTCCATCGTAACGTTTGTGTTGGACCAGGCTATGTCCACGCTCTAGGATAGCTGTGTGTTGCCATGTGACGGAGGAACTGAATTGCAGCCATCCATTCAAGGCGACGTTACCGCGCCACCTCCCAAGTTTCCTGTGGAGATTCTATATGCACAGATCTACGGAAGATATCCTCTGAAGCGACAATATCTTAAGCCTTGATGACTAGACAAGGCATAGAAAAGTCTTAAGAATTGAAGGACAGAAATGGTAATGTAGACTTTTGAATTACTTATTCCAGTAGTAGAAGAGAGTGAACTTCCTGTGTGGACATTTATATTGGACTGAACTTAAAGGACTGTAAGAGTAACCTACAACTAGGTATATGTCCGAAACGGTGTTAAGAATTGTTTGCCCACGAGGCCGAACTGGTATCTGATTTTGTTAAACTTAATGTGTAATTTGTACTAGTGTGTTCACTGATGGCCACCTTAAGTTAGAGGGGATAAGTATGTAAAAGTAAGGTACAGTGATAGACGAATTATAAATTAGAGAAAGCAAGAATAAGGAGAGTAAGCACGACAAGTGGCGTATCCGAAAGGATATTAAATAATAAGAAAATTTGATAGAGACAATAGGAACGTGCATAACAAATAGCGCCGCTGAAAAGAATTTGATAGAATACAGATTAAGAGACGATAGAAAAAGGGTAAAAACTAATTAAGTAAAGAAATAGCAAGGAGGTGAGAAAGGAAATATAACAAATGGCGCAGCCAGTAGGATTATAAAGAATAAAGAAGTTAACCTAAACGAATAGTAAGAAAATGAATATAACAATACTATCTAATGCTATCTCCAAGTCGAGAAAGACTATCAGAGTATTTTGATTCTTCTCCAATCTTCTTTCAATAACTGTTCTTAGAGCTAGTATTGCTTCTCTTGTCCTCTGCTGTTTCGTGATTCCAAACTGGTCATTGCCAACATATTCTTCAACCTTCTTTGTTAGTCTTTTTTGTATAATTTTGAGCAGTATTTTCGAAGCATGTGATATTAATCTTATTGTTCGATGATTTTCACACTTGTTTGCATTATTTACTTTAGGAATGGGTATGATTGAGCACTGTGTAAAATCTTTGGGGATGATCCCTGTTTCATAAATATCCTTTATGATCTTAAAAAGGTATGATTTAGTTATGTTTCCTGAGTATTTCATTACTTCTGAAAGGATGTTATCAGTGCCTAGTGCATTGTTGGCTGACAATTCATTCAGTGCTAATTCAAATTCATCTTTTAATATAGTTGGACCTATTTCTTCCATATCAAGTCTTGTTTCATCTTCTATAGCCTTGGCATCTAGATCTTTTCCACTATATAGATCTTCTAAGTACTCCTTCCATCTTTCCGAAATTTTTTCCTTATCTATAAGTACGTTCCCCTGTTTATTTTTGATAATTTTACTTCTTGTCTTGTTTTGCTAGCTTATTCCTTTTGTTGTTATAAGCTTTATAAGCTATGACAAGAAATAGATTTAAAAACCAAGATTTAAAAAAAAAATTAAAATAGATTTAACTCACTACGAAGTTCAAAAAGCCTTAATAATGCTTTTCCTCTGGATAGCCATCTCACTTCGGTATGTACTAAAAGTGGTTTATGTGCACTACCCATTTCATCGCACAAAATTTTAAATAATCTGGATTAAAGTGGTCGAGATTTTACATAGTTGATCATTTTTACGGCTTCATTCAAAATAATTTTTAAATATGTAGGAATTCTTTTTTGTTAGTGCTTGTCTATGCAAAACACAATGACTTTTGGTGGCTCTTGTAGTTACTTGAAGGATGCGTGTTAAAACTCCCTTCATCTATTCTACCGTTGCTTGAGAACCATTTGTATAAATAGCAATATACACTTCTTCCAACCGATTTCCTGTTTCGTAATATAATTATTAATACAGTTGAATATATCTTCTCTGGTAGTTTTTTCTTGTAGATATTCGCACATGGGCAAATATTCTTCAATACTTTTATCAAATATGTAACGAACAAACACTGGTAATACAGCGAGTCCTGCGACATCTGTAGATTCATCCATTTGCAATGAATATTCACAGCAAAGTGTAAGTCGATGATTTAGCTGTTTTTCTATGTCAGCAGAAAGATCTTTGATGCGGCGTGAAACAGTATCATTTGATAATTGTACTGCATCTATTTTTTTAGCAACCTGCTCGTTTAACATGCATGATATTGTTCGCCCACCGACTTGAGGTCCCTCGACACTTCTGGGCAGAACAGAAAAAGGAGAATCCATTCCGATAATAGGGTAATCAGTCCATATAGTGGGATGAATTGTTTATTATTACCGGTCGGAAAATTAACTTCTCTTTTATGATTATTGTAGTTAACGATGTTGCTTGTATAACAGTTGGAAAATTTTAGCTATAAAGCAGGTGATTTCGCGTGTTGGCGACCAATTTGGACTTCCTTCATTTCTTTCTCCCCTTCAGCATGAATCAACTATTCTTGGAAAGACTCGAAGCAGGGACCTGCAAACGGTGGGCGAATTATACAACGTCTTTCACAAAAGGCTTAATCAGCATCTCACCAATTGTATGAGCTTCACCATGAAGTGTAATGCGGAAACTAACGCCAAAAGACGCCTCTGTTGCATTTTCAGTTGTTGCAATTGTAGCCATTTGAAGTTTAGATTTTTCTAGCGACTCACATCGTCTCTTGAAAAAATGTATACCTTTCGTTTGTAATCAGTGTGTTTCGTTTCGAAGTGCCTACGAAGTTTAGCTGAAGCCGAAGAACCGTTTACTAGTAATTTATTACATAAAACACACATTGCATTAGGAGCATGTGTATTGCCATAACAGATGAGACAAAATTTAAAAATGAGAAAATGTGTTACAAAGTTTCACGATCTAACGATGAGATTATATTGTATTACACGGAGAAGAAAATTTCATAGTTAATAATTTTAATGTAATTTGCTATAAGCTAATTTTGGAAATTAATGAAAGAGCAAAAAGTTGTTTAGATTTATTAGATATGTTTGACTTTTTTTTTTTTTTAAGAAAGATGTATTTCGAAGCAAGTACAAGATTAGTATTAACAAAATTTTACAGACTTATGGGACTGATATTGACTGAGAAAATTTATTGATGAAGTTAAGCAATTTTTAATAATAATATATAAAGCTTATAATGCATTAATTCTGATAACATTATAGATATATTTTCTAAAACGAAATCCAGAAAAAAAACTTTTAGTTAAATTATTTTTTTTTAAATTTAAATTTAAACTGATATGTTTTTATACCTTTTCTTAAATGGAAATATATGTATACTAGTGTTGTTTTATTTTTATTTTATTAAAATGAGATATTATATAAATGTCGACTTTTATTTTCAGTAAACTAAAAAAAAATAAAGCCTGTGAATTTGATTAACTGAAAGAGATTTGTTCTTTTTTTTTTTTTTTTTGGAGGTCGTGGCCTCATTATGATGTGGCCACGACCTCCAAAAGTATAAATGCGGATCTGATTTTAATTATGACAGTATAGATTGGAATGCATTTTAGAATAAGGAAAATGAATTTTTCAATTTACTGAGAGACAACTATCTTAGGCGGTATGTAAATGAGGACATGCAAGGATCAAAATTGATCTGATCATTTCATCAGAGGATGTAATTGTGAGTGGGGTTTTGTGATCACCTGGGTTGGGGATAGCCATATGAAGACTTCTGTGAGAAAAGTATACTGTATATGTGAAAGTAAAGGTAACCGTCGTATAACGCGTATGTTAAGTTCCATAGAATTGCCGCGTTGTGTAAATCGCGTTATGCAAGACTCAGATCACATAGAAAAAGTAGGGTAATGTTCCGAAATCATTTTTTTTATTATATAAACAACAAAGACATATCCAACAAAAAATATTTTTATTTAATTCAGGTAATTCATGTAAGTTACGAAAACATAAACTATGAAACAAAATACATAGTGTAAACTTATAAAAATATAAATTGTATAAGCTTCATTGCTTATAATGCATCAAATGTTCAGTCTAAATAAAATAAAGTGCATATTTTAATCGTCATCACTGTCTTCAAAACTAACATTTTATAGATGTTCTTTAGTTCTAGGGGTCGGACGTCATCACTTGAAATCTCTTGGACATCATCAATATAATTCTCATTGCAAACTTCGGCTGGTTTAGTTATCAAGAATCAGTAATAAGGCCTTGCTTACCACTATGCTGAAATTTTTTATTAAGTTCCTAATATGGAGCTAAACAAATATCCATTGCCTCGTGAATTTTCCTGAGCGCTCCATTGAGAGTTCATTATCCGCAAAATAACTTCCTAACTTTTTTGCCTAGTCCAATCCTTCTGCTAATTTCTTCAAACTGAATTCTTTAACGGATTCATCAAAATCAGAATCATCGGCAGTACTTTCCCCTCCATTTGGTTCGACGTCATCTATTAATTGTACTGGTTTCTCCTAATTTAAATCTATTTGCCATCAATTAATTCATTAATTTAGTTTTCAGCCATATTGCAAAAGTCCTCTAAGTGGCCACAACTAAAATAAAATTTTTACTTAAAAAACATTACAAATTGTATGTAACTCACTAGGAAATAAAGAGCTCAGCTTGAGATTAACAAACTTATAATTTTTAATGTGCTTTCCTGGCGAGAACACTTTATACGGTAAACAATTGACGTACATGCCTGATAAAAGGTATTTCCCCTAATATAAATTTGTTACTTATAACTACATGCTCGATACCAGCAGACTCATATTTAACAAATATAAAATTTGATTTTTAAGTCGCGCTGTAAAAAAAAAAAAAAAAAAAATCAAAGATAAAGGATTACTACAATTTGTAGACAGCGTTATATAGAAAGCTTTGTATAAGTACTGCGTTATACAAGGGTTAACTTTACAGGCCTGGTGATTATGACAAGCTTTGGAGGAACCATTGCGCTGTAGAATGGAATGATGAGCTGAGAGGTAAGAAATAAATGTTGCTTGAAAATTGTTAAAGAAATACATAACAGCATCAATGTGTGAATATATTCGGAAGGTGAAAAGGCTGAATGAGTTGTTGAGAGATAGAATACAAAATTGGTTCGATAATAGTGGTATTCTTTGTGCTTGTCAGCATGGGACTATTGAAGAGAGGTTGTGTTCCACCATGTTATGTGCTATAACAATGTGCTGAATGTATTGGACAAGGGAGATGCATACACAATGGTATAATTAGCTTTTGCAAAGACATTTGATAGATTGCCACACCACAAATTGATAACTAAATTGAAGCACATGGGATTGGATGATAGTATAGTGAGTTGGATAGGTGAGTGGCTATCAGATAAGTATTAGCAAGCTGTGTAAGATAGGGCACTATCTCCAAAGAGGGAAGTCACTAGTGGTGTGCCAGAGAGATCTGTTTTGGGATCATTGTTATTTAATTTATATATTATATTAACGATGTTGGGATAGGTTTAACCAGAGGTTAAATTCGAAATGAATAAGCTATACAAAATAAACAATCATATTTATCTTTGAATACTCTTCACTGATCGAGTTTTAATATCACATTACAACTGTTTGGAATCCTGTGTTTCTGTGAATTCGTTACAGACTTCTTTCTCTTCAAAAATTACACACAAACTGCCATTACAATTTTGTGTTATCACTGTCATCTGAGCTATTTTAACGGAGGTACCAATGAATTTATCCATTGTGGAAATAGTAGGACTACATAAACACAAAAATATTATACGATTTTATTTGTGCTTCTCACAATCACAAGTTCTGACAAACAACTGCTAATCTGCTGTTCTATTTTTGTTACGTGATTGAAAAACCAAAAAAAAAAAAAAATGTAAAAGATATCATAGTGCTGGTAGGTAGAAATATTTAAGTGGTGACAAATATATTATGGGAGACGATATGAGAGGTCTGTTGGAAGAAGCGAGAAAGAAATGTGAAAAAAATTAAAATTGTAGGATTACTACCTAGATATGATAGTACTGAATTAAGGAGGCGAAGGTAGCAAATGATTTCATGCGCAGGCTATGTAGAAGATAAGGATGTGAGTTTTTAGACATGTGGGGTGTGTTTGATGGCAGAAAGATTTGTATAAGGATGATCGCCTGCACCTGAATTCATTTGGCATCAGAAGCCGCGAGAAATTACTTCTTTCAATGATGGTAACAATGTCCCATGGTATGAGACTTAATGCAGAGTCATGGAAAATAGATCACGGAGGGAGGAATGGGAAAATGTGTGTGAAAGTTCATATGGTAAACAAACCTGATAAATATATAAAGACCTTTGAACATGATTATGTATGTGGCGAAGGAGTGGATAAATATGCTTTGGATTCTAACCTTTTAAGTATGTCAGGGAAGGGTAAAAGAGAAAATTCTAGAACAAGACCAAATACATTACATATCTAATTATAAGAATAGGCTAGGTAGTAATTTATTATGTCTATTACACAAATGACAGGAGCATTAGAAACAAAGAAGTTGACTTTGTTGCTTTATTCAATACGATGTGGCCTAAGATTGTGGCTTTAGTGCAGGCTTCTCAAACTGTGTTCTGCGGAACACTAGTGTTCCAGCGAAAGGTGAATAGGTGTTCCGCGAGAAATTCTGAAATTTGTCATTTTAGTTTTCTAAGAATTTTTCATGAATAAATATTTTATATTAAAAATATTCTGAGGAGAATACTATTCGTGAATATGTCGAAACGCAGAACACCTAATGAAATCTGTGTATCGTTAATTTTCACACATCGAAATGTTTCAACATTTGGGAAAGGGAATAATGCTGTTTATGACGGGTCATAAAAATTGCCTGCAAGCCCATTACAACAATTGGTGTCTTATCTTCTTTCCCAAAACTGAAAGAAATGACATCTGTGTTGTAAATGTCAGTGACCAAGCAGCATATTTTTAAACATGGCAGTATTCATGAATTATTGTGAATTTTTGAACATTGAAATCTTTCAACAATCGGGAAAGAGAATACCATGACCAATCATAAAAATTGCCTGCAGGCCGATTACAACAATAGGCGGCATGTTCTGAAAACTGAACGAATTAACATCTGCGTTGCAAATATCAGTGACCAATCAGCAAGGAAGTACAAAGAAAAATTTTCCACTGAAATTGAAGATCAAAGTCGTCTGTATCCGGTTCTCAAATCTATTACTACTGAATACTTTCTTCGTAACTTCGTATTGCGGTGTGTAAGTGCTTGTTCTGAAACCGGAATGCCGTGGTTTTTTTTTTTTTTTTTAAAGTAATAGGAATGCAGAGTTAAAATTAATATGATTAAGAGACAAGGCACTTTGTTTAATTTTGGTATTAAGAAATCTCTTATTGAAGGTGTTTGTGACGGAACATATAGTGAGTCATCCACCTCAAGCCTACAAAGATATCCAGGATGTAAAAAAGGAGGGGAAAACTACCAGCACACAGGAGAAAAAGTCTGCATTCACTCGTAAGTACTTATAATAATATTATAAATATATTTGTTGATCAGAATGGGGTATGTCAATGAAAATCAGCACAAATTAATTACTGATGTTTGCCTGAAGAAACTACGACATGCCACAACATTTCATCAGTCCAGTGATTGATAACTAATTTAAATGTAATTTATATTTTTCAACATGCTACATTGTATACATAAGTATAGTAATACTCTTTATGATTATGTCATAATTCATTATTAATACTTATGTTAATGTATGAACTTTAAAAATAATTGGAAAGGTATTTACGAGTAAATTTCTTGGAACCGGGCCCTCGGAAAAAAAAAAATCAGCTAACGCTTTTCCATTCCCGTATATTGGGAATAAGCGAGGCGTCTTTTAAAAAAAGAATTCTTCTTACTCTTTTAACTAATTTTATAATTAATATCTGATTTATTTCGAACTGTTTAATTTTTGTTACTGAACATTTTATCAAATCATTGTTATTTTGCTTTTACATTATTTGATACGGTTTAGTACTTTTCTTACAGGTATTGTTACAATTCATATTTACTTTTTAATTTTGTGTGTTGCGGTCTTTTTTTACTATTTTGCATTATTCATTTACTTTTATATTATTCGAAACTTCTTATTTATAATCTTATTGCTTTTTATACTAAATTTACCTTTACAACACAATTCTATTTGTTTTTATTATAGCTCTGACAAATATTGGAATTTGAATATTATTGAAAAAATACCCATGGATTCTTGTTTAGAGACAGGAACTTTAACACAGGGAGGAGCAAGTACTTCTGCTGACACGTCTATTCGTATGATTGGAGAAGATATGGAATTGCAAACTGTGGTTTCAAACGGAATTACCATGAAAGTTATTTAAATTATGGATTTACGTGTATTAGCAATACACATGCTCCTGATGTTTTGTGCAATAAAATACCAGTAAACAGTTCTTTGGCTCCAGCTAAATTTCGTAGGCACTTCGAAACGAAACACACTGATTACAAAGGAAAAGATAAACATTTTTTTAAGAGACGACGTGACTCGTTAGAAAAATCTAAACTTTAAATGGCTACAATTTCTACAGCTGAAAATGCAACAGATTCGTCTTTTCGTGTGAGTTACCGCATTGCACTTCATGGTGAAGCTCATTCAATTGGTGAGACGCTCATTAAGCCTTGTGTGAAAGACGTTGTATCATGCATGTTAAACGAGCAGGTTGCTAAAAAAATAGATGCAGTACAATTATCAAATAATACTGTTTCACGCCGCATCAAAGATCTTTCTGCTGACATAGAAAAAGAGCTAATTCTTCGACTTAGACTTTGCTGTGAATATTCTTTGCAAATTAATGAATCTACAGATGTCGCAGGACTCGCTGTATTACCAGTGTTTGTTCGTTACATATTTGATAAAAGTATTGAAGATTTACTCATGTGCGAATATATACAAGAAAAAAAATACCGGAGAAGGTATATTCAACTATATTAATAATTATATTAAAAACAGCAAATCGGTCTGGAGAAGTTTATTGATATTTGTACAGATGGTGCTCAAGCAATGGTAGGAAAGATGAAGGGAGTTGTAACACATATCCTGCAAGTAGCTACAAGAGCCACCAAAAGTCATTGTGTTTTGCATAGACAAGCACTAACAAAAAAGAATTCCTACATATTTAAAAACTATTTTGGATGAAGCCGTAAAAATGATCGACTATGTAAAATCTCAATACAGATTATTTAAAATTTTGTGCGATGAAATGGGTAACTCACTTCGTAGTGAGTTAATGGTCTTCTTGATGTCACATAATTTAGGACAAAATTTTATTGAATTATTAAGAAATTCTTCATGGTTGATGAGTCTTGCGTATCTGGCAGATATTTTTACAAAGTGCAATGAAATTAACTTATCATTACAAGGAAAGAATATTACAATTTTTAATACAAGAGATAAAATTGCTCCTTTTGATAGGAAGTTGGAATTCTGGATTTCTACAGTTGAACAGATTCATTTGGATTGTTTTCCCACCTTGCATGAATTTTTGACTGAAATAAATTCTAAAGTAAATGAAGAAGTATATAACGTAATTTTAGAACACTTGCATGACTTGCAATCAACCATTTTGCAATATTTTCCAAAATCTAGTGAGGACAATTCCTGGGTTCTGAATCCATTTACAGTGACAGCTAAGCCAGCAGGCTTCAGCACAAGTGACTATCAAAATCTAATTGACTTAATTAGTAACACTCTGATTTAAAACAAAAATACAACGAACTGCCAATAAATGATTTCTGGACAAGCGTGTCAAAATTAGCTATTCTTGTTTTACTTCCTTTTACAACGATATTTATGCTAGAAGGGATTTTCATATTATGATGCAACCAAATCAAATTCCAGGAACAGATTCGACGCTACACCAAATATGAGAATTCAACTTTCTAATATTGTGCCTGATATCAAAAGAATTTGTAATTCAAAGACCCAAAAACATCGGAGTCATGAAGAACTTAATTTGCAATATACGTTTTACTATTTTTATGTGTTTTGTTTTTAATAATTAACTTTTGACAATAAATGATTGTTTTTTCTTAAGGCTTAGATTTACTCATTTATTTTCTTTATATTTACCTAACCTACAAAACCAGCACACAGGAGAAAAAGTCTGCATTCACTCGTAAGTATTTATATTATAAATTTTTGGTGATCAGAATGGAATCAGCACAAATAAATTTGATAATAGTTTAATTGATATTTAATTAATTATTAATGAATAATAAATTACCAATAATTAATTAGCTAACAATTATTAATTGACAATAAAATGAGCTAAATTAGAAATTAATTATTCATTAATATATTACAAAATAACCAAGGTGTTCCGTGAACATTTCAGGATTTGTGAAGTGTTCCGTCGTAGAAAAGGTTTGAGAAACCCTGCAGTTTAGTGAAACCTGGCTGTGTCAGATATGGTAATGGGATCGAGTGTAACGGATATACTATTTCTAGCAATGACAGAAGTGGTAGGAGATGAGGAGGAGTGCTACTAATGATATCAGAGGACTTAAATCCAGTTATGGTAGAAATAGAAGAAAACAATGATGCTAACAATGTCCCATGTAGCGATGAGTTTGAGTCTATTTGGTGTGAAGTGGAGGTTAACAGAATGAAATATATGGTGGGGTGTTGCTTCAGACCTGTCAGTTAAGTTGTAGGGGATGAAAAATTGCCTCGCCAATTTAGCTTTATGGATACCAAGAAAATGATCATTTTAAATGATTTTAATTTCCCAAACATTGATGGGTAGAATAGAAATCTCATGATCAGAAAGAACAGGAATTTATTGAATTGTTGCGAGATAACTTTCTTAAGCATCATGTGAAAGAAGGAACTCGAGGTCAAAAAGTGTTGGATTTGGTGAGAGCTTCAGAAGGGATCTCTGTCAAGAATATGGCTATTTTATCACCAATTGATTGCAGTGATCATGCTGTTTTTCCTTGGGAAGTATCTACTTGTATTGAAGCTCAGGTTAAATCAGGCTACATGCTGAATTACAAAGCTGGAAATTATGATCAACATAGAAGAATACTATCTTTGGTCCCATGGTATCAAATACTGAATGGAAAAAATGTGTAATGCATGGGATCTTTGAAAAAGTGCTTGAATGATGCAGTATCCGAATGTATTCCTAGTGTTCGAAGAATAAATAGGTTGGAAGTGAAATGGACGTGCAGTCTATTAAGCTAGAGATCTGTAAAATTCGATGCAGTGAAAATTTTCAGCATTTTGTTTTTTGCATCGACTTTTTCAGAGGTCACATCTAGAAAGCTTGTAAAAATTACTTTGCTTGTTATTGTAAATAGAATACTAAAAGCCTATGTATAAAGCCCAATGGGATTAGCTTGCTCACTCACATAAACAAAGAATGTCTAAAATGGTGAAGCCTAAGGCAATGCTTTGCCATTGGAATGTTATTTGATGTTAGAGCTCCGATTGTAGTGTAAGAGAGCTCTTTTGTTTACAAGTTCAGTCTAAGATGACCTTCAAGGTCAGTGGAGAAAGGGGCAGCTTGAATCAAGCATAGTTCCACAGTCTGGTAAAACCAATTAAAGATGTACTAAAGAGGAGCAAAGAGAAGTCAGTGGAAATCTTACATCAAGAGAGTCACAAGGAAATATTCGGGGGTTTCAATCCTTAACCCAAGGTGCCTTGGAACACTGAATATAAGGCAAGGATCGTCAATCGACAGCTTGCTAGAACAGACAGAAGTCCGTAGGAGGCAAAAGAAGAGAAGGAGGTCAATCCGCCACAAGATGTTGAAGAACAAAAATGATGGAAAACAGAAGCGATTAGCCACGGAGGAACCAAGCCCAGCCGGACCAGATGCCTGCATGTGCTCCGACTGCTAGACCCTTCGCTCGAGCTTCAAGATACTGGGAGATCGCATTCCAAATCCCGCCAACAGATCTCACTGACGTGCTGGTGCTCCGAGAGCCTCTAAGGAAAGAAAATCCAAAAACCCAAAATGGAAAACAATCTGAAGACTGAAAAGAACTGAGAAGTACGCTAAAAAGAGAAAGAACTAATGTGAGTTAATTGTTATATGTTAATTTTGTATGTGATGTAAGAGGACTATTTAAGACGGACAATTAAATTAGGTATTGTTTCTGGGAAAATTCCCAGGGTACTCCTCTTAAACTCTGTTATTATTATTATGGCTATTATAGCCTGTTTTGTTTAGGATTGTCCCTTATTTTAAATACATTTGCTATTTTTATTTCAAAAAATTATATATATATATATATTAGCACATTATGGGTGAGTATTGAAGGCAATTATAGCAGAATAAAAGAGAGGGAAAATTTTTAAAACTGACCCATAATGCTCTGAAATATATATATATATATATATATATATATATAATTTTTTTGAGTAAAAATAACCAATGTATTTAAAATAAGGGACACTCCGAAACAAAAACAGGCAATAATAGCCATAATAATAATAATATGGACAATTAAGTTTATAGTGATAAGATATATATTTGTCCGAGAGTAATTTGATGCAAATTTATGGTTGGAATTATTATGTGTGTAGACCAGAGCATAGCTATTTCCTGAGATGTGATTGGGTCAACAGCTTAATTGTTAATTATAAGGAATCCTAAAGTTTTATGTTCCGTTCCTAATTGTTGAATTGCATAGAAATTCTGTTCTGTGATAATTAGTTTAAACAAGGAATCATAATTGCAGTTACTGTGATTCTTATAAGTTTATTGCATATTCGCGGGAAATTGCCCTAAGAGTTTGTCTATTTAGCATAACTTAAACTAAGGTTAGAATTTTTTTATGGATCAAAACTTCATTGGCATTCTATCTTTTATTTACCATCCTCTGCTGTTAATCCTCCCTTAAGGGCGATGTTAGAGCTATTAGCGGATTAATTGTGGTCAAGGGACTTTTGAATCACTTGTCTTTATATGTACTGTGTTACTTGGAATTTTCTTCACTGTACTAGGATATTTGATCGTTTTTTTTTTTTTTTTTTGCTGCACAATTTATTTATTGTCTCCCTTTCCAAAACTAGAAGTTTCAGGTCTGCCAAAATAAATAACAAATCCTGAAATGACCACAAATCAGCTTTTGCAATGAATATATTTTAGTAACAGTAAATTTCCTTCACTTTACTGCCAATGTAGATTATTTTTCGCGAATTTTCAAATGTTTTTTACAATTAAAATATTTTGTCAAATATTTATATTTTTAAATAACATTTAGTGAAATAAATATGAAATTTTGCTTTCTTTCTTTGCCAAATACCTTTATATGGATTGTCACATTTCAATTTTAGGAACGAATTTTTTTATGAAAAACAAATAAACTGAATTACTCGATTTCCGATATTGTGTATTTTTTAGTATCAAAAATTTATATCCAATGGTATTTTTATTAGAAACTCTTCTTCTTTTTTTATTTTAAAATTGCAACTTTTTTTTTTTTTTGGAGGATGCACTTTACTGCAATATCCAGTGCTTAATCAGTATAGATATGTTGAAAATATAATAGGAAGGATATCCTGTGTGGAATGATTCAAAATTTATGCTCATTTTTAGAATTTTTTACTGCAACTCCCCCCTCCCTCCCCTGTCCTGGAACTCAGTTATATAACTACTTTAAATTTCTACAGCTTTCAGACAGTATTCAAAATCTCTTATTTCAGTTTACCGCTTTGACAAAAGATAAAAAGCAATAATTGATTTTATATTCAAAGCTTCTGATTCTGTATTCTTTCTTTGCATCTGAAATCAGCTGTGCAACGGTTTGCTGAGATTGTTCCAAGATTTAGAAATACTATGCTGTATTGTCAATATGTAAAACTGTATACCACACACAGAAAGTTCAGTTGTGTTATTTTTGTTTCTTTAAAAAAAAAAAAAATTAAATATTACTACTTTTATTGCTGCTGGTTGCTATTTCTAAAATATTTCTTAGAAGTGCTTGACAATAATCCTCTTAGCTGAAGGAAAAGCTAAAAGTCAAAAGTTACTCTTTTGAGAAACACAAGGAGAAGGTTTCCCAGAAGTCGCCCTAAATTGCCTCAAGCAAGAACGTCTTGTTTCGTTTTCAGTTGTTCAGACATCCTAACAAAGAAAAACTGACATTTCTTTTTCAGTCTGATGAAGTATTTATGCCAAAAATGATTTCGTTATTTATAGTGATCAGGTTCACATTTATTTTCGAAAAATTCTAAATTATTTGTTACAATTATCTTGAAATAAATTATTTGAATTTTTTAAGAGAAACGGCACATAACTCCAGTGTCTTGTTGACAAGACTGTTGTCATTCCAGGGAGGAATTAGGAGGGAATTTAGTTTGATTTTTTTTTTCAATTCATCACTGAAGGCTGTCAGAATGGAATGGGTTCCTTGCAGGAATCCCTTTGTAGAAGATGGTAATGAGCTGATTTTGAGAAATCATGGAGCATGGTGTCATGATGGTGCAGTCATGATTGCTCTAGGATCAGGGCATGTTTTGTCATCAGGATCTGTACTCTTTGATCTCACTTCATCTGCATATATTTTGATTGGAGATTGAATTCTTACCTGAGTTATCACAATTGGATTGCTCTGTGCTGAAGGATGATTACTCCTGTTGCTCAGAGTTGCATTGAGAGGGTGATGGCTGGGTGTTTTCCATGATTATTTGAATGTAGGCTGCAACCTTTATATTTGCTGTGATGATGCCTGCCACAGTTGGCACATCTGGTTTGTGTGGTTCTTGGCTAAGTTCGAGTGATGGTTTTTACTGCATTTTAGGCAGCTAAATTCTGCTTTTCATTGCTTTTAACCCTGGCCAGATTTCTGGTATTGTCCTGCTGAAGCTCCTTTCCTGAGTGGTTCTGTGGTGATCCTGAGACCACAGACTGCAATTTAATAATAAAACTGTTTTGGTGTGTTGATAATTTTGAGCAGCATTAGTGCCATTGGTTGTTTGTAGGTTCTGTACATCCTGATTACCTTCACTGGAGTCAGTCCCTGGTTGATGAGGTCTGCAATGATGCATCAGATGGCATGCCCTTGGAGCACCACCTTTAGATTTCTTTCACTACTTAGAGTGAAGGTGTGCTTGTAGTTAGAATTGTCCATCATTTGGTTGTCTGTAATCAGCAATAGCGATGAGTTGGACTTTCACCCCCCCCCCAATCTATATTTTTGGCCCAAAGTAGGTGATATTTTGTTCTCTGGTGATCAGCGAAACTGAGGTCCAGTTTTTCTGTTCTTGTAAAATTACTGGTTGTACTTTTCCCTGTTGATTGGTACATTTTTTTTTGCAGAGTACCCCTCCAAGTTGTCATCATCAGTTGTGCATCTCTTACTGGAGTGTTGCTCTTCATCTGTCGGTGCTCCTACAGTCGAATCACAATTCATTTGCAACATTATTCTCAATGAATAATGATCAGTTTTTTCTTGTCCCTGTTTAGATGATCGTGGGATATCTCTTCCTTTTATTCCAAAAAATAAACCACAGTATGAGTATAAACCAAAATAAACCATGACTTAGAGATAAAAGTAACAACTTACAACATTACTAGCATCAGTATTGTTAGTGAAGCAATTGGTTTTTTTATTCACTGCCATCTTGAGAGAAACTGTGAGTGGAGTAAACTTTATGAGCTAATTGCTCACCCTGAGTGGGCTTGGAGATTAGTTCTCAGTATTGCAGTTTAAGATGGATTTTGGTCATTTATGTTTGAAATAATCCATTGTGTCATAATCTGCAGCCAGTTGGATTAGTTTGTTAGGGTAGTGAGTATTGGACAAACCATCAGTTTATATATGAGTAGTTTGATTTCTTTGCTCAGGTTGCTGTTTCTGTTAATGAGCAGGTAGAGCTGGGCTATGGTTTTTGATGTATTTGCACAGAGAGCCTAGAAATGGGAGCTGAATGTCAGTTTTCTGTCCAATAGTATGTCAAGATATTTGATCTCAGTTAGCCATGGGATTTTTGTTTTCAATAGGAGGATATCTACATTGATCTTCTAGAGAATAGGATGGCTACACTCTTCTGAGGATTCACTTGGAGTTGCCATTTGGCAAAATATTGTTTGATTAGTAATAGGTTTTCTTGCAATTTCTTGATGGCTAGGTGTGGCTTTAAAGGTCTGGCCAATATCACTGTATCATCTACATAGGGCTTTGATTGATGACAATGTGTTGTGCAGGATATCGCACAAGTATACGGAAAATCAGTGCTTGTAAGGATCCTTGAAAAAATACATCTTGGAACTGCAGCCAAGATGTGTTTTTGTGATGAAACTGCCCCGCACATACTAGCCTGCGTGTGCTTATTGAGGAGGTATGACTTTATTAGATGAATGATTCTCATTGGTATACTAGTTGATATCAGTTTGTATAGCCAACCATAATGCCAAACCTTATTGAATGCACTGGTTATGTCAAGGAAAACAGCCACAGTGCACTGACACCAGTTGAAACTCATGGTGATATATTCCAGTAATCTGTATATTTGCTGCATGGTGCTATGATATTGGGGGAACCCAAACTGCTCCTCAGGAAGAATATTTAGCTGGTGTACTGATTCTTGGAGTCTGGTGAGTATTAACTTCTCAGCAATTTTGCACAGGTTTAAGTTGAGGCTGATTCATCTGTAACTTTGAGATGATTGAGGGTCTTTTCCAGGTTTATGGATTCACATTATGTCCACCAGTTTCCAGTAGGAAGGGAAATATTTGTAGTGAAGGATGGAATTAATTCCGATGCACAATAGCTCTGCAAGGTAGTAGCTTTAACACCTTGTTGGAGATACCATCAGGTCCAGGGTCCTTTTTGTTCTTAAATTTCTTGATAGTATCATATATTTGTATTCATATATATATCTTCTGGTTCCCATCTACCATACGGCCACGGGAGGGTAGATAAATGCTACCATTCTAGGGAGAGATGATTATGAGCAAGGTGGTTTCCCGTTGCCTTCCTTGCCGTAAGTATTTATGACTGTAACCCGTGAACACACGGGGACGGTTTGCCTGCTTGCGGGATGAAAAACCCCAGATAAACTGGCGGAAAAAAACCCTGCTGCCCACGCCCAAGACCGGCTAACTTGGCTATGGCTGAGGAAGATCCTTAAGCTCCTCACGTCATGGACGGGAATCGAAACTAGGACACTCCTTCCCCAGGCATATGGTTGCAAAGCGCAAAGCCACTAGGCTAACCACGCTGGTTATATATATATATATATACACAGGGTGTTCGGGATAAATTTGACAGTTTCGTAAGGAAAAAGAAAATCTTCTTTGTATCTATTAAATTTAATGAATTGACAAAAAAACATTACAGGCACAGTTAATTACAATACTATCAACAAGATTTACTCAAAATAACCACCATTAGCATCGATCACAGCTTCAATTCTGCTTCGGAACCTCGAACAAGCTGATGCTACAGTCTCCCTGGGAAGGGCCGCAAAAACTGTTTTAATTTTATCCATTAACTGGGCTTTTGTATTACTGGAAGTGCGATTGGTGTCTTTTTCAACTGCGCCCCATACAAAATAATCCATGGGGTTAAGGTCTGGGGAGTTTGGAGGCCAAACATTTGGACTGGTGAAGTCGTAGAAATTTTCAGACAACCATTTTTGACTTTTCCCAGAGGTGTGGCAAGGGGCCGAATCCTGCTGCCATACATACGGCCTACCATTGGCTACCCTTGTTATCCAGGGCTTGACTACAGTTAGCAACTCCACGAACAAAGCCCGAATTCCAATGCCAGGGTTCTTCAACACCTGTTCCTGCAGATTTGCGAGGAATTCTGCTGTACGAACGCAATCAGATCGTCTGCTAGGGATCTTTCTTCTTGCTACATCCTCATAGTCACCATTGCAAGTCTCTAGCTCATGCCTGATTGTTTTTACTGTATTCAGGGAGCATTGGGCAGCAGTCGTAATATCCTTATTTTGATGGCGGGCACGAATCATCATGATACAAGTTATTCTCTTCCATGATTCAGGTGGGTTCCAGCTATCCATCCTTTCTGACATCTTGTATATGAATGAAGAAGGGTCCAAACTTTTAAATGAAGAGAAGTGTGTGTTAATACATGTAACTTACGGAAAAATATAATTAATTATAAATATGTCAAATTTATCCCGAACACCCTGTATATATATATATATATATATATATATATATATATATATTAGGATATATTAGGATAACCAAGCAATTTTATCCTAATATATCCTAATATACAATATACCCAAGTTAAAAATTTATTCCCATATATATATATATATATATATATATATATATGTGTGTGTGTGTGTGTGTGAAATTTTTCTTCTTAAATTTCTTGATTATATCATATATATCAGCAGGTGATTTGGATGTAGTTTGAGTGGAATATGTGACAGCAGAGTTGAGTGAATATCTGAAGTGTCAGTTGATCTTATATATGTGATTGAAATCGAAGTGATCATATGACAGTTTATCTTGCTTTTCTAAATGTTTTGCTGTTGCTTCAGCTTTATCTACATCGGTGTAGATGAGGCCTGAATCTGTTTGGAGTGGAGGGGGGAAGAGTTTTATTTCTGTTTTTAATCCTTCTGATAAGATTCCAAGTGCTTATCAGTATAGATGGGGTCAATTTTTCTTCCCAAAGAGATAAAAGGTTCAAGTAATACAGAAGTCATAATATTTTCATATAAATGTAATCAAACTGTGTCCCAACTTGTTAGAAAAATATTCTGGATTAGAAATAAATGGTGAAAGTCTTTTCACTTGCTTATATTATAAATTAAAGCTGGCAAGAATTTATCATGGTTTCATCCTTTATCCATATGTAAAGGATGGGTGTGAAGTGAGTTGCATATCAAGTCACTTCACAATTAGGTTACTTTTATATAAAGGCTAATGGCTTCATATCAATTGCATAGTATCCCATAATTCAACACAGAAATACAAGTAATTTATATTTTTTGTTACCAATTATAATTTACAAATAAATAATAGTACATAAATTACATGATTTGTAATATTTCTTAATGGAAAACTTTAAACTTCAGGAGCATGCAATAAATATTGCAAAAATTAACCATGAAAACTTTAAAATAATATATACATATACTTTTTTTTTTCTTTTTCAATTATGCTACATATGTATTCTCACCCTCCTCTATCGACACATTCAGCAGCTTACAATAAATAAAGTAAATTATTTTATCATTTTGAAAGTACTTGCATGGCCCAATTATGTTTTCTTCTAAGAATGATTCCAATGTATGATAAGTAGTAGGTATATCAGTATAGTAGTAGGTATCCTATTCATTTACGTCCTCTCACATCTTACTTATAGGAGTGCTCCGGGGGCGCGCCGGTTAGTGTGTCCTTCACGCAGCAGTTTAGCAGTTCAAGGATTTTTAGAAGTACTGAGCTATCGAAGATGTCAGGCAGAGGAAAAGGCGGTAAAGGTCTCGGAAAAGGAGGAGCCAAGCGTCATCGTAAGGTTCTTCGTGATAACATCCAAGGTATTACCAAACCTGCTATTCGTCGTCTCGCTCGTCGTGGTGGTGTCAAGCGTATTTCGGGTCTAATCTACGAGGAAACTCGAGGCGTCTTAAAAGTATTCTTGGAAAACGTCATCAGAGATGCAGTTACCTACACTGAGCATGCTAAAAGGAAGACTGTAACTGCTATGGATGTCGTATACGCTCTAAAACGTCAGGGAAAGACGCTGTATGGTTTCGGCGGTTGAGGAACATCTTCAGAAAAACGGCCCTTTTCAGGGCCACCAAATGTTGATAAAGGGATTATCATACGTACAATTTTCTGTAAGTCCTTCGTTCTAAAAGTTATTTAGTACCACCATTTAATTAGTGGTAGTTTCAATTTGATTTTGAATTTTCACTGGGTAGTAAGTTTGCTTCTGATAACAGCACGCAATTCAGGGCATGCGCACAGTAGGATTTAGCTGAACTTAACGGAAGCAGGGCCGTCCCGTGTAATAGCGTGTTTTGCTGCTCCTTCCCTCTAAATTTCAATGTCTTAAAACTTTGCTCACTTGTACATACTAGATAAATGCCCCCAATCGTTATATCCGTGAGTGAAATTTTTACTGGAAAACAACATGCAACAGGAACAAAATACAGAATAAGTTTTAAAAGAGGTATACTGTGAGTAGACATCGATACAAATGACGTAAAAAACTCACGTGCAAAGATAATTTAATAGTATAATTTTCGCCTGTGTGTCACAGGCATCTTCAATACATTAAGCTCAAATTAAACGATAACTGAAAATTCCAAATTGACCTCTTTAGTTATCTTACACCAGCTACTTAGGTGGCGCTTTTTGGAATTGTCAGTTATTGTTTAATTTGAGCTTAATGTACTGAAGATGCCTGTGACACACAGGCGAAAATTATGCTATTAAATAACCTTTGTACGTGAGTTTTTTCCGTTATTTTGTATCGAAAATATACAATCTTTAGAATACACTAACCCTGACCGATTAAGATTAAAGTTCTCCATTGCTTAGTTCCCTAGTGTAATGAACTTTCAGTACAATTTCCAGTCTTTCGGCATCATTTAAGGAGATTCCAACTTGCTGGATCAACGTTCATCACTTGAAGAGAAAGATGTTAAATAAGTTTCGTTTTCGCGCTCATCGTTCCTAATGTTATTAATATCGATATTACTGGGATCGCCATTAGAAATACTTGCCACGAGCTCGGATTTTTTTATTTCAGTCCATTCGCTTATATTTTTTTGGCGTGGGGTTACGTTAGCTGTTTTAGTTTTTACATTATATATTTATACAAATCATTGCTTTCTTTCTGAATATCGTTCGTTTCCGATTTTTGTTTGCGATATTCTGCGCCTGAGAGTTTCTTTTAACGGAAAAGTGTTGGAATATTAAAATTATATTAAAAGCCAATGCCTAATAACTACCAAAAGAATATTAATAACAATCACGACACACTGTTAAAGAAATGAAATATTTTATAGTTGAAATGTTCTGAGGGGAATAATATTCGTGAATGTGTCGAAAACTTTAGACCCAGAATGCCTGAATAACGTGTAGCAAATGTCAGTGACCAAGCCGTGCATTTATGAAAGTATTCATGAATTACCAGACTTCAGATATCGAAATCTTTCAGCATTCGGGAAAAGGAATACCGCGGTTTATGACTAGTCATAAAGATTACTTGGGCTGAGTATCCTCTGTTCTCAAAACTGAACGGAATAACATCTATGTTGCAAATGTCAGTGACAATCAGCTAAGAAGTATAAAGAAATATTTCCACTGAAATTGATCATCAAGATAATAACAATTACTTCTTCTGCAGCTTATCCCACATTAAGTAGGTCGCTGAACGATAACTTTCTAACATCCACTTTTTTTACTCAACATTTTAGCCACAAAGTATCTAGAATATTAATGATCAAAAAATGCAGCGAAAAATCGACCTAATTTATAAATAATGATATCCATAATAATAATAAACTTGAAAATAAAATGCTCTGTTTATATGATATAGAAATTGCTCTTACTTATCTATTTCGATAGCAATTTCAATAACTCAACGATCTCTTCTTTCCTAACAGGGTTCTGGGAAATCACACACTGAAATATTCTTAAGTTATGGATTAAAATGTATTTAATCTCTGGATTAAACTGCTAGGTCACTAAGTGGCTGGTCAATAGAAGTGAAACATTTACTAAGAGAAAATTTCCAGTGGACATTTGAATTTAGTAGTAGTAATAAGAACAGTGGTCTGAAAAGTCCAGAAGCGATAAACTTCTGTGACAAAATGAAAGTAGTTTATTTAAGTAAAAATACAACCAATTTACATAGGGCTCATAATTAAAAGGACATGAATAATATTAATAATAATAAGTTTCTCCAGATGTGGCTCATCTTGTTTTCGCATTATGTCAGTAATATTTCTTCAAATGCTCCACTTTTTACAAAAAAACTGGCAAAGTTACTTTGAAAACAGCGCATACATATAATCCCTAAATAAAGTGTCTTTTCTAGTTATCAAAATATTCAAAGCATAAATACTTCATTAGAATATACACTATAACTCACTCATTAATAATTTCAGTGTAATTCTCTACAAAAACACTCCCCCCACTATTTTATATATATATATATATATATATATATATATAGAAATTCCAATAATTATTCTATGGTATCATTAGCAAAAGTCTGATAAAGAAAATTATTTTAAAGATTAGTAGACGTGAATGAAGAAAGCTGGATATTGCAGTAAAAGTGAGTTGATGCTGGTATAAAAGTTGTGAGATGAGGAAAAAGTTCTTTTTATTTACCTTTAAGAAATGTATTCTTAAACAATAGTATGCATTATTCCATGATTTAGAAGGAAGTGAGATTTGTAGACAGTCATTAGTTGTTCAGACTAGTGGTCGAAATTAGAAAAGTCCAATTTTTTTGATGCATGATATACTCTAATAAATGGGCTACATGGAGGAAGCCACTGTTGATTAACTAATGAGTTATCTAGTTACTATGAGGGAAATGATGCACACATATCTATCATACCTCGCCTTAAACTCATTCACAGTCATGGCACCGACAACAGACCCTGCCAACTTATTCCACTCATTCACCAATTTCCACGTAAAAAACCTAGCTCTAACACCATTGCCCAGTTTCCATGCATGGCCCTTAGTCCTCCCACCACCAGTCTGTTTGAAAAATATCCTCTGAATTAATCTTATAGAAACCTTTCAGTAATTTGAATGTCTCAATCATATCACCCCTTTCCCTCCTATCAACCAATTTCTGCAACACACAAATCTTCAACCTGTTCTCATAAGGTTCAATCTATAGACCTGCTATAATCTTGGTCACAAACTTCAACTCCACCAACACTCCCAAATCCCTGGCCTCAAGCTCCTAAAGTACAGAAACTGTACTCAAGGAGATTGATGTGATAAACTGCTGCTCATCTTTTCACCCCAAAATGCATAACCTTGCACTTTGCCACATTAAATTGACATCCATTTTCCATAGCCCAGTCTTCCAAACTATCCAAATCATCCTGCAAAATTTTAACATCCTGTGCACTCACTATAGCCCTAACTTTGCATCATCAGCAAACAAATGAACACTTCCTCTCAGATCCTTTCCTATATTGTTAATGAACAAATTGAACAGTATAGTGGCTCAAGAACAGAACCCTGTGGCACACCGCTAGTCACAGGCCATCTTTTGGACTCTACACCTGAATAAACCACCCTCCTATCCATCTCAGCAACCATATATCCATCTCCATATGCTACAGTTTACTGATTAGAATTCCATGTGGTATCTGCTTCTTCTTTTCTTACCACACTCGTTAGCCTTCTGTCCTGCACTTTATACCATTCAGGTGCCTGCTAGTCACCTTTCTCCTTAAATTCCCTCCACAGTTTTCTTTTTTTGTAGCTCAGGTTTAATGGTGTTATTCATCCATTTAACCCCTACTTGATTTATTATTCAGACTAGGTATGCAGTCAGCCATTGCCTCATGCAAACACTTCTTATCCACCTCCCATGCCCAATCAACATCCAACCCTTGCAGTTTTACATGTCATGGCACTGAACCAATCAAACTCCTAAGCTTGTCATACTTACCAGCCTGATAATTCCACATGTAGCCTGTCTTTATTGTAAATTCCACACCTTTAGCCACCTCCCAAATCAAACCCTATAATCACTCTCACCAATAGGTGAGAACGCAGTCATATTCATTACAGCCAAATTCTCAGATGCAATTACTAGGTCAAGCACTCTTTGACCCCTAGTATTTTCCACTACATGCTGTTGCAGATAGTTACCCCTTAATAACTGCATAAAATCCAATTCCTTCCTCTCATATGTCCTCTCCTCTTTCTAATCACTGTTACCATAGTTGAAATCTCCCATAATAATTACCCTTCTCCTTCCACTCATTTCTTCTATTTACTTATGCATACTATCTCTGTCTATTCCATCACCTGGTCTATAGCAGCAACCAACTGTATATTTTGTTCTGCTTGTCTCAATCTCGTACCAAATAGCCCCAAATGTGCTCCTTTCTCTATCCTGCAGTTCCACTTCTATTCTCCTTGGCTGCAGCTCATCAGCTATCATCAATAACACTCCTTCTCCATTTTATTCACCCTGTCACTCCTGAACACATTATACCCCTCACATTCAATCGCACTTGCAATATCATCTTCTGTCAACCATGTTTCACTAATGCCTATATCCTGTGGCCTGGAAGTGCAAATTAAGGCCAAAAATTCTTCCTTCTTGTTCCTAATACTTCTGGGATTAGTAAACATGAATTGCAGAAGCCCATTTTGTCCCATCCCTATTTTGATGCCATATACTACCTATCCCATTCTGATTTGTTGTCCTTCGTATTCGCTCAGGCATATTACACACATTCATACACTCAACTGCCTCCCTAAAGTCTGCATATCTACACTGCCCCCCCCCAATAACCAATTTCCCTGATTCTGCATATCCACGTCATTCAACGACACCATTTCAAGTCTCTGTAGACCAAATCCATTCAAATGTAAACCATTTATCTTATATAAACCCATCAAACTCACTCCACACATCCACAAATGCAACACCACTCCTCCTGCATAATCTGAACATAAAGTCATTAGCAATTTTGGCCCTCCTTCTTTACTCTTCACTGTCATACTGCAGCACACTCACTATCCTACCTCTCTCACTCTTCTCTTTTGCTAGCTCAAGTAATTCCTTCAAATCCTCTCTCAGCCATTTTGTCTCCTTTCAAATCATTCGTTCCTGCTACTACGATCAATTCTTTCACCCTCTGCTTTTGTATTCTAATTGACTCGCTTACATCCTTAATGTTCGAACCAGATTGGTACGATTTTGTCAAACTCTCAAATGTGATAACATTTTTCATCATGGATCAAAATTTTATTGGCATTCTACTTTTTATCATGCAATTATCCCCTACAATGTTAATCCTTGAACGTCGATTTAAGAGCCGTTAACGGATTAACTGTGGTGGAACAACCTTCGGTCACTTGAATTTATGTGTACCGTGTTACTTGGAATTTCCTTTACTGTTCTATGATATTTGATCTATTTTTTGCTGTGTAATTACTGTTTCTCTTCCCCAAAACAAAAAAGTATATTCTTCTATTCTTTTATATTTCAAATCAGCGAAACGATATAAGACAGATTTATGTTCTTTCACTTTACTGACAATATAGAATTTTTTTCGCAAATTTTCAAATGATTATTTCATTTAAAATATTATGTCAAATATTTATATATTTTTTTTTAAATGACATTTATTGAAATAAATATAACTTGCTTTCTTTCCTTGCAAAATGCCATAATGGTATTTTTTATATGGATCGTCACATCTCAATTATTTTTTTCTTTTTTGAAAAACAAATAATGTTAAATTTCAACTTGAGGTTTCCGATTGCCTTTTTTTTTTTTTTTTAACATCAAAATTTATATCCAATGATATTTTAGCAGGGACACAGCCTTCGTCTTTTACTTAAAATTGCAAAAGAGTTGTATTTAATTAATTTATTTATTTGCATGATGCACATTACTATAACATCCAGTGCGTGACCACTGAATATATGTTGAAAATATAATATGAAGGTACGGAATGATTCAAACTTTTTGCTGGTTGTGAAGATTTTACTACCCCTCCTCATCCATCTGCTCTTCTGGAAGTTTAAATTTCTAGTGGTTTGAAAGCTTTCACTCACACTGTTCAAAATCTGTTACTTCAATTTATCGTTTTGAATAAAGAAATGATATTGATGTACCGTCGAAGCTTCTAATTCTGTACTATTCCTTTAAAATCTGAAATCAGCTGTCTATTGAAATTATTATAAGTTTTAGCAATACTATTATTTTTAATAATAAAACTTTATGCATAGCACACAAAAGAAAATTCAGTAGAATTATTTTTTTTAATTCTAAATATTACTACAACTTAGAAATACACCATATTTATCATACTCTAAAAATATTTTTTTTAGCTGGAGGAAAAGCTAAAGACAGATTACTCTCATTGCTATTTAGAAAAAGAAAAGAGAGAACGTTTCCCAGAAATCAGACTATATTGCTTCAAGCTGTAGTGAAAAATACATCAAGAATGTCTTTTTAATTTTCAATTGCTGAATAGCAGACATTTAACAGAAAAACTGACTTTTTTTTTTCTTTTTACAGGCTGATTTGATATACAGTGACCAGTTCAACTTTCATTATCGAAAAATTATAAATTATTTGATACAATTATCTTGAAAAAAAAATTTAAAATTATTTAAAATTTAAAAGAAAATGAAAGACGAATATATGTTATATACAGTGGTATCTCGCTAATCCGAACTAATAAAAACCGTGCTCATTCGGATTAGGAAATTTCCCTCCAAGAGACAACAATAACTAGCGTTTAAGACAAAACAGATTCTAATGGTACATCAATGATAGTAACTGATAGAAAAAAAGCTACTGTACTGTAATGTAAAACAAAAAAATAATACAGTACACAAGTTTATTTTAGTAAAAAATTTAATTTCTTGTACCTGTATTGTTGAGGATTCTGATTTAATAAAATTGCATAGTTCAGTACGTAACTTAATTTGCGTAAAAATATCATTTACTTGTACACAACGCAAAAAAGTTTCATAAAATAACACACAAAAAATGTTTTTATTTCTTTGTCACTGATTTTCTTTTGTTTCTTTGAAGCTAAACTTTTTTGAATGCTTCTTCTCGGAGCTGCATTAGCAACAAAATTTTGTGGAATAGCGTATCATTCTGCTTAGCACATATTAAAACTGTCAGCTGCCTCTTCAATGTTTTACTTTTTTCTTCGAGTTCTTCATCATTATCATCGTCTTCTAATTCATTAGAAGATGATGACGACGATGATTCTACATAATATACACAATATATCATAAATATGTAGCATCATATTTATAATTTCAGCACATCTGATTTGATTTCACTTTGGGTTCTACCTGCAATCCATTCCGTAACATCTGTTTGTGAAATTTCATCATCTGGATTTATATTTTTAACCAAATTATGCACGTTTTGAATTTCCTCTTTTTGTGTATATTTGTGATTCATGCCGACAATACAGTACATACTATACTGTATAAAAAAGCAAACTTGAACACGCAATGCATCAAAATAGGCCTCCAGTAAAAAACGTACAATCAACAGTACGAAAAAAAATACTGTACTGTAATAATAATAAAATAAATAATAATAGTACACAAAATAATAATACGTAATAATAACACATTTTTTTTTTCAAACCGCAACTGGAGGGTTCGGACTAAAGTTTGGATTAGCGAGATGCCACTGTAATTTTTTTTTTTTTTTTTTTTTTGGAGGGTGGGGGTAAGCTAGCGAAAATTATTCAGAACGTGAGAAGAGAACAAGACCAGTAGACATTAAAAGGCCACAACAGTAGCCGAATAAACACAGAAATCTATTTTACTTTGCTATTTTTTTTTTTTTTTTTTTACACCTTTCTGTTTGATTTAAAGATATTGGAACCATTTTATTCTCATATTACATTTGAAGGAAAGAAACAGTTTTTAAACATAAATTTTCCCCCATATCACAATTTAATGAATTATAATTATCAGAAATAATATAAATGAGAAAATTTACAGTTTGCTAATTTATAATAATCACAATTTAATTTCAGTATCGGAATATTAAAAGTTCTCTGGTACAATTACTTTGGAAAAATCAAGAATTCAAACAAAAAGAAAGAGCATAGATATATATATATATATATATATATATATATATATGATGTTATCTATTAGTATTTCTCTGGGTATAAGAGGTGATAATTTCGGGATGGGGAGGGGTGTTAGCCATCAAAGGCGAAATACAATGTTAATTCAGTTATGAAAATTTTAGAATTATAAATTCTTGTTGACCCATGCACCTATACATGTTTCGAATGATAAACTTTAGGGAAAGAATAGCTACTTCAAGACTGCTGCATAATATCGAAATTAGCCGAAAATATGTACAACAGTTGACTTCATATCCGCCGTTTATTTCGATTTGTAGTGAGTGATTAGAGAAAATCCTAATCACAAGAAAGTTCAATGCAAAAACCCTACAAATTACTTTGTAAAAATTATGCATTAAGTGATATGATTCAAGATTTGCATATGGTTTTCTATTAAGCCAAATCGTAAAAAAAGTGCGAATTTTCGAGCGATCTCCGAACTATCCTTCGAACTAAGGTTTTTCATAAAAAGTATAACTTAATTTGGAACAGATGGATGCTGCTTAAGGTTCGGATTTTCATGAATTTATGAAATAATTGTTTGACAAAATTAATTATCTTGAATCAAGTTCTGGGAGAATAAAATGTATTAGCGATTAAAAGAATTAGCAGAAAATTTATAGTGATATTGATCTTCCAAATACAATATGAACTGAAGAAAGTCTAAAAGGATTTCTTATTTTGCACTAGCATTAAAAAATATAATTATATGATAAAAACAAGCAGGAAAAATGAATATAACCCATAAGTATTTATTCTAATATAAAATAGATTCTGGTAACTGACCAAATGGCAAGCAACAGCGTTTCTTGCTATATGCACCTGAAAGTAGCTATGTAGGACAGGTAAGCTAGTTAAGTGTTCTTTTCAGCATGAAGGATTAAAGGATTATCACATCTTTAAACTGACAAGACATTGAAACTCCTCATGTTATTCATGTGCATTCAACAGGAGGTCTGAATCTTATAAAAGGTTGAAATGCTTAGGTACATTAATTTTATGGAATAGAGGACTTCCTGTTAGTTTTATATTTTAAGGAAAGAATAATATATCTAAAATGGAGCAGGAGTCTCACAAAATTTTCAGCCACCTCTAATTTTTATATTATTAATTTAATATTTAAAAATAAGTATTTTACTTTTCAACTATAACTAGGCTTTATATATATATATATATATATATATATATATATTGTTGTTTGTGAGGTGTAAGGTTTAAAATGCTGACTAGTAGATAGTGAGACCCCAGTTTGCGCAAAATATGCCTTATGATAAAGATTGCCATGCTCTTAACCCTCCATGTATGAAATACTCAGAAAATACTGAACATTTCAAATATATCTTTAGCATATGTGATTTATGTTCCATCTTCAGTAACTAGAATCAGTCTTCCATATTATCCCTTTCTCTAGTTTCTTTTTTGTCTTGCTGCACAGTTAATCTTTCACATATATCAGTTTATCATTCTTTACATTTGCCACCTTTGTAGGCTGAACCTTATAACACCTCATGCTGCTTGAGGGGTGCTTTGTTCTTTGTTCTCTCTAACAACCTCTTCCTTGGAAGTTACTGGATAATTTCGTGATTCATCCATTTCACTCCTGATTTATTTATCCTCTCAGCTTTAGGAATACCATCTGACATTACTTTAAATAATTGATTCTCTACCAATCTGAGGCACTGATTTCTCTCTCCCCAAACTGATTATGCTAATGCACATCCAGACTCTTTCCTAAATTTATCGTAGTTCCCTGCTTTAATAAAAACCAAAATCTTCAATAATAATATCAAGACCATATTATATAGATCAGTGATATATAAACTGACAAAGAAATAGAAGGTTAAATTAAATAAAGTGCATAAAATAGCAAAATTTTTCATATTCATAATAACAGAAAAGAAAAAAATGATTAGCTAAGGAGCTAAGAGCAACAGAATTACATAGTAGAAGAAGATAGGTAAGGCCATGGGACAGGTAAGTAGGTAAAATGGTTTTTGACCTATTATATGTGAAAATTTATTGAAATATTTTTTATTTTGCTGTGAAAAAAATGTCTCATCTTGAAAAGAGGAATCTTGATGTTTTTTTTTTTTTTTGTTTTTTTTTCCAATTCAAGTTTAGCCAATCTCATACACAGATAGCAGTTTTTTCTTTCATCAGCCTCAAGAGCATGCAATTTACATAGAAAAATAACAGTAGTCATGGTGGGTGTTGATGTAGGCAATGATGTTAATGTTAGTTTGCTGGTTGGTAGATTAAGTGGTGGAGATATGAGTTGCAGAGTAGGTGCCCTCCTTCAGTGAGACTTTGAACTCCTTGTAAGTGTCACTAATAATAATAATATTAAATAAATGCTTATGTATCCTTGTGTACTTTCTAATCTTAAAAATAACTGAGGTCTGAGGTGCAGGCTTGTGTCATTAGAAGAGATAGCTCTCATAATGTGTGTTATTGATAATAGTGTAGTCAGAGGATTAAATAATGGAGATGTAACGTGAGGAGTAGAGTAGAGTGCCTTCCCATTATGAGTCCTTGTTTTCACTAATTCCATTGCCATTTATTAGTCTGTTATTTCTCTTTACTAATGAATGCTTTGTGCTCAAATGGCAACCAAGCATTGTGGTCACATGCAAAGGCTGTTGGACAAAACTTCTGTTCTATTACGTTTCTCCCATCTCATCTGCTGTCCCATCTCAATGGAAAAACAGTGCTAGCATTCTACTTCTTAAGAATCAGTTTCCTCTAATCCCTGTTTAGATTGTAGATGATACAGCAATATTGGCCAGACCTTTAAAGCCACACCTAGCCATCAAGAAATTGCAAGAAAACCTATTACTAATCAAACAATATTTTGCCAAATGGCAACTCCAAGTGAATACTCAGAAGAGTGTAGCCATCCTATTCTCTAGAAGATCAATGAAGATATCCTCCTATTGAACACAAAAATCCCATGGCTAACTGAGATCAAATATCTTGACATACTATTGGACAGAAAACTGACTTTCAGCTCCCATTTCTAGGCTCTCTGTGCAAATACATCAAAAACCATAGCCCAGCTCTACCTGCTCATTAACAGAAACAGCAAGCTGAGCAAAGAAATCAAACTACTCATATATAAACTGATGGTTTGTCCAATACTCACTACCCTAACAAACTAATCCAACTGGCTGCAGATTATGACACAATGGATTATTTCAAACATAAATGACCAAAAGCCATCTTAAACTGCAATACTGAGAACTAATCTCCAAGCCCATTCAGGGTGAGCAATTAGCTCATAAAGTTTTCTCCACTCACAGTTTCTCTCAAGATGGCAGTGAATAAAAAAACCAATTGCTTCACTAACATTACTGATGTTAGTAATGTTCTAAGTTGTTACTTTTATCTCTCAGTCATGGTTTATTTTGGGTTATACTCATACTGTGGTTTATTTTTTGGAATAAAAGGAGGAGATATGCCACGATCATCTAAACAGGGACAAGAAAAAACTGATCATTATTCATTGAGAATAATGTTGCAATTGAATTGTGATTAGACTGTAGGAGCACCGACAGATAAAGAGCAACACTCCAGTAAGAGATGCACAACTGATGATGACAACATGGAGGGGTGCTCTGCAAAAAAAAAAAAAAAAAAATGTACCAATCAATAGGGAAAAGTACAACCAGTAATTTTACAAGAACAGAAAAACTGGACCTCAGTTTCACTGATCACCAGGGAACAAAATATCACCTACTCCTGGGCCAAAAATATAGATTGTGGGGGGGGTTGAAAGTCCAACTCATCGCTATTGCTGATTAGACAGTCAACCAAATGATGGACAATTCTAACTACAGCCACACCTTCACTATAAGTAGTGAAAGAAACCTAAAGGTGGTGCTCCAAGGGCATCCCATCTGATGACATCATTGCAGACCACATCAACCAGGGACTGACTCCAGTGAAGGTAAGCAGGATGTACAGAACCTACAAACAACCAATGCCACTAATGCTGCTCAAAATTATCAACACTCCAAAACAGTTACATTATTAAATTGCAGTCTGTGGTCTCAGGATCACCACAGAACCACTCATGAAGGAGCTTCAGCAGGACAATACCAGAAATCTGGCCAGAGTTAAAAGCAATGAAAAGCAGAATTTAGCTGCCTAAAATGCAGTAAAAACCATCACTAGAACTTAGCCAAGAATCACACAAACCAGATGTGCCAACTGTGGCAGGCATCATCACAGCAAATATAAAGGTTGCAGCCTACATTCAAATAATCATGGAAAACACCCAGCCATCACCCTCTCAATGCAACTCAGAGCAACACAAGTAATCGTCCTTCAGCACAGAGCAATCCAATTGTGATAACTCAGGTAAGAATTCAATCTCCAATCAAAATATATGCAGAAGTGAGATCAAAGAGTACAGCTCCTGATGACAAAACATGCCCTGATCCTAGAGCAATCATGACACCATGCTCCATGATTTCTCAAAATCAGCTCATTACCATCTTCTACAAAGGGATTCTGCAAGGAACCAATTCGATTCTGACAGCCTTCAGCGATGAATTGAAAAAAAATCAAACTAAACTCCCTCCTAATTCCTCCCTGGAATGACAATAGTCTTGTCAACAAGACACTGGAGTTATAAGAGTTCGTACACAGACACAATTCTGACATAATTCTCATCAACAAAATGCACTTCCGACCTGCAAATAACCCAAGACTAAGATGTTACTCCATTCACCGAATGAACAGACTCACCACCAGAATTGAAATTACACCATAACCGCAATGCCACATGGAGGAGTACTTTATGCAGATTGATGATGTAAGTAGCCTAAACCTCATAAATCAACTCACCCTCATGTCAGATTTCGATACCATCCTTGGTTCCACACAGTCTACTTCACAGCAGGAGGCTTAAACACCAAACACAGCATGGTACAGGTCCACTCGCAACAGAAACAGTTGCATGCTAAACAACTATATAACACAGTTGCAGTAGCAGGAACACTCATCACAGCATTCATTATCCACAAAAATGATGAGACAGATGAAGTCAATAACTTAACAAATCATATCAACAAAGAACTAGCAGCTGGCTGCCACATGTCTAGCCAGCTGCCAGGACATAATGGACATAATTAGAACATGAAAACAAACCCAAAAAGAAATACCACAAGACAAAAAAAATCCTAAACACCATAAATATTCAAGTCAAGAAGAACTTCAAAACCACAGAAATCGGGAATCAGAAAACAAGCTAACAGCAATCAACCCAGAGGATCATAAGATCTGGAAATTCCTGTGAACCCTTTGTACCAAAGGTCACTTCCCATCATACAGGCCAAAAAAATTTTCCACACACTGCTATGGGAAGTCTGAAAATGCAATGCAGACCATCATATAAAAAACTGTACATTAACCTCATCTACAACATTAATCAGCAAGTTTTCCAAGGACAACTGAAAGCATATCACTGCCACTGCTCTAGCAAAAATAATGAACATCCTGAAGCAACTTAACAAAAAAAAAGCTCCAGATCCAGAAGGCATCACCAACAAAATTATAAAGCAGCTTCCATGAAAGACTATACTACAACTACACATTACAAATGCAATATTAAGACTGCAGCACTTTCCCACAGCACAGAACACCACTGGCATCATACCCATAAAGAAGCCAGGCAAAGACCCCCCAAAGTTACCAACCCATTAGTCTACTATTCAACCTAGGAAAGTCATCCCCTAAAGATTACTACAACAGTAAAAAAAACTAGGAATCATACCAAATGAACAATTTGGCTTCCAAAGAGAGCACAGCACAACTCAGCAAATCAACTGATTAGTAGAATATATTATTTAAAATCATAATAATGGAATTAATTCATGTAAAATATTATTTATTAGCAGAATTTTCTCCTGGGTATGACAGGCATCTTCAGTACATGTAGAAAGCTACTTAAACAATAACTGACAATACTAAAAGTTGCCACCTAAGTAGCTAATGCAAGTTAACTAAAAAAACAGAGTTCCGTTAAAATAGTCTTGTTCCAGTGAACTATGTTTAGTGTTGATGGCATGCTCTGCAAGTCCAGACTGTTCAGGTTCAAGGTATTGAATATAAGATCTGTGTTCAAACCAAATATTATGAAATACGACAAAGAGAAGGTGGTAGTCAGGCCGGGACAGTGGTGTGTGCGAAGTGTGCAATATTCACAGACACCGCAGAAGAAAAGGGACCTAAAAGAATTTAAAAAATATGAGATAAGAGTTTAAACAAATGGTCATATAATTATGAATGTACATCGTCTTCCATTCGGGCCCCTTCAGATCTTCCGGAAACGAACAAATAAATTCTGAAACTGATTATATCACTGTAATTTTTGATTAAAATTTACAAATATATACCTAAAATAGTTCTTTATATTTTGATGTATCATAAATCAACATATGATTAATTGTTGAGTTTTATGGAAGGGCAGTATCCTAATTTTAATCGTATCAGATGCATGTGGTCTGGCCCTAAAAGTTGGCTTACTACTGATACTCATTCCTCTCGACATTCGAGGTTGACTCAAGTGGGATTTGAAGGGAGGGCATGATTGAGTGAGGAGGATAGAATTCGGATTTAGATTTGTGATATATATATATATATATATATATATATATATAGTGATGGACGAACCAACTCGATACTGAGGAATGGATCTGGATTGAAATTCGTTCAGCGAAAGGTAAGGTCTTGCTACTAATTGTTAAACTTAGTAATTGACCAATAAATATCCCCTCCACCCCCACGAACTTTAACTGGACATGTATGGACGTCACCGATTAGCTTGTTCAAGCCTTTAGCAGAGATCAGCTACTTGACCTATTCAAGAAAATTCTAAAAATGAAGAAGGAAGAAGACATAACACCACAGAACACAGCAATCAAAACTAAAAAGGTCCCACTAGTCATCCTAAGGGATAAAGAGAAGTGGACCTTAGTTTCAAAATCATTAGGTGAACAAAAGATAAAATTCTCGACTGCCAGAAACACAGACGACGGTGTAAAAATTCAGCCAGACACAGTCACCGATTATCGCAAAATGACTAAGATGTTGGACAATGCCAAGCTGCCCTTCCACACCTTCTTACTGCCAAGTGAGAAAAACCTTAAAGTGGTCCTCAGAGGAGTTGCTGAGGGCATCACAATTGAAGAGATCATTGCTGACCTAATCAATCAAGGCCTGACACCAGTCAAAGTAAGCAGAATGATAAGATCTGACAAAAAGCCAATGCCACTTGTGCTTGTAGAAATAAGCAATACCCAAAAAAGGATATATGAAATTACAGATATCTGCAGGCTCAAAATAACAACTGATCCACTAAGGAAAAAATCATCGGCAGGGCAATGCCACAGATGCCAAGAGTTCGGACATGCACAAAATCTGTGCAGAGCAGTATACAGATGTCTGAAATGTGGCCAGGGACACCAGAACAACACCTGTATCAAACCATGCACAACTCCTGCATGATGTGCAAACTGTGGAGGACCTCACCCAGCCAATTACAAAGGATGCCTCTACCACCCAAAAAATTCGAGAATCGGCAAGAATTAACCCAGCTCCCATTCGCAATTACACCAAAAGCAACGAAACAGGTCGCCCTTCAGCCCAAAAAAACATTAACACAGGAAGGCACGAGACCCACAACCAATATCAAAACTTATGCAGAGGCTGCAAGAAATTGCATCCCCACTACCCATGAGCAAGCAAGTCCAGATTTAATGGCAGCTTTAACAGCTTCGCTGTACAACATGATGCAAGAACTTAGCAAAACAATCATCCAGAACCTCATCACCTTCCAGAAAGATACCCCTACAAGGAACTCAAACCACCATAACAGCCACACATGATGAACAAAAAATACATACCAAAGTCACTCAAGATAGTTGCATGGAATGCAAATGGATTGACAAAGTCCTGGAGCTGCAAGAATTTGCAACCAGACACAGTCCTGATATAATCTTAAATGGAGAAACCCACTTAAGTCCAGCAAACAACCCAAGAATACATGGCTACACTACATACAGAAATGACAGACTTGGTGCAAGAGGAGGAGGCACTGCTATATGCATCAAAAGCTACCTAAATCACAACACAATAACCAATCCCAAAACCAGGAACCTGGAAGTAACAGGAGTGGAAGTACATACCAGCAATGCCAGCAGCATATAAATTTATGCCACTTATAACCCACCAAGCATACCTATACTGACAACAGATGTTGACTCCATCCAAGGATTCAATGACTCCATTATCATAGCAGGGGATCTCAATGCAAAACACACATCTTGGTTCAGTTCATGAAACAACACCAATGGAACCATGCTATTCAACTATGCAATGCTCAAATCTATGATTGTGGCTGGTCCCACCGAACCCACCCACTACAGCCTTTCAGGCAGCTTAAATGTGCTAGACATCGCCATTCTTAAAAATATTAAATACCAATACCAACTGAAAACAATAAATGAACTCTCTTCGGACCACAATTTCATAGTGCTCCAGCTAGGATCATCAGACCCACACTCTCCTCCACACACATTCATACCATGGGAGAAGCTAGCAGAGGTCCTCCCAGAGCATATCGGTCCAGTTCCAATTATCCGCAAAAAGGAAGAGATAGACACAGCAGGAAACAGTTTAACCAGCCAAGTCCAGAAAGCAATGGAAGCAGTCAGGCAAACCAAAGTCCAACACCCAGCCAGCCACATCCCAGAGAAAATAATGGATCAAATAAGAGCAAAGAATAAAGCCAGAAGGCAATACGATAACACAAGAGCACTTAACAATAAAAAACAGACAGGTCCGAGAGGCTCTTCAAAAACATAGAAATCAAAAATGGGAAGACACACTGACCAACATCAATGCTGAAGATCAGTCTGTCTGGAAATTTCTAAGAACCATCTGCACCAAACAACAAATCATACCCCCTATACAAACCAAGAAAGGAACAGCACACACAGATAAAGAGAAAGCTGAAGCACTAGCAGATAAACTGGAATTACAGTGCAATCCATCTTATACAAACATAAACATCAACCTTATATACAAGATACACCGCGAGGTTAAGACAACCTTACAACTGCAGAAAGATAACTCAGAACCCCTCGCCCCCACCACTCTGTAAGAAATAATAAATATCATAACCCATTTAAACAGCAAAAAGGCTTAAGGCCCAAATGGCATAACGAACCGAATAATAGAACTACTCCCAAGAAAGGCCACAGTACATCTCATCAACATAACCAACGCAATCCTCAGTTACCACCATTTCCCCACAGCTTGGAAGATCGCAAATATCATACCATGGAAGAAGCTGGGAAAGAACCTCCAACACCCTGAAAACTACAGACCAATCAGCTTGTTACCCAGCCTCAGAAAGGTGACTGAGAAAGTGATACTCTCAAGGCTTCAAGTGGAAACAGACAAAATGGGAATTGTACCAAATGAGCAGTTAGGCTTCCGCAAGGGCCACAGCACAGTCCAACAAATACAGCGGCTAGTGGAGATCATCACAAAAGGATACAACTAGAAACAGCACACAGCTGCTATCTTCATCGATGCAGTGAAGGCATTCGACAAAGTTTGGCATCAAGGCCTTCTGTACAAATTCATAAAATTTAACATGCCAGTTAAGTTAACGAAAATCATCCACTCGTACCTAAAAGAAAGATATATGCAAATAAAAATCAATGAAACACTATCCTCCAGATGCAAGATATCGGCAGGCGTTCCTCAGGGCTCACTTCTGGCACCTCTCCTGTTCTCAATCGTCATAGCAGACATCCCTCTGAACCCAAGAACAACAACCACAGCATTATACGCAGATGACACTGCAATACTGGCAAGATCTATGAGTCCAAATCTGGCAATTAGAAAACTACAAAGCAACATTCACATAATAGAAAAATGGCTGGCAGACTTGAGGATCCAAGTAAACCCTGAAAAAAGTTCAGCCGTACTATTCTCCAGAAAGAGAGTCCACAACATGGAAGACAAGACATTCACCTCTTAGGAGTCAAGATCCAATGGCAGAATGACAAATATCTCTGAGTAACACTCGATAAAAAACTCAACTTCAGCAATCGCATAAAGCACACTGCCTCAAAGACATCGAAAGTAATCACGCAGCTCTACCCTGTGATGAACAGGAAAAGCAAACTGGACACACAAACCAAGTTTCTCATCTGCAAGATGGTAATAACTTAGTTATTACATACGCATCCCCTGCATGGAGTCATACCACGAATGCAAACATCCAAAACTACAGAGAATACAGAACAAATGCCTGAGGATGATCTTAGACACCCCTTGGTACATCAGAAACTCACAAATCCACAGAGAAATCAACATCCCTTACATGTCCTCCCTACACCTAGATCTTGCTGAGAAATTCTTTGCCACAACAAGCAACCACCCAAACCTGTTGATCAAGGAAGCCTCAGAATATAACGAAGAAAGACACAAACACAAAAGGAGTCCATCCTACGTCCAGCTAAACACAGCTATACTCACAGCCATCAGGTGGCGAGCTTAAAGGTCATTAAAAAATTGATTTAAAACACTCCCTTAACAGAGGAGAAAATGAAAAGCATATTTGTTTCACCCATCCTGCCAGTAATATTATGCGCTATGCGTCTCGACATTCGAGCCTGTTTCATTAGTGGGCTGTTAGGGCAGCGTCAGCGACACAAAATTATTGGCGAACTCTCGAGTCCAATGCGAAATATTCTTGTAAAATTCTCTTATCTATTTTCGTTGAATCTTCCTGAGAGAACTAAGTAGGCTAGTATTTTGTAACATTTCCAACAAGTTATATTGAACAATTGTTGGTATAAAAGAAATACTGTTTTGTATAAAAGACAAAAGGTAGGATATTTCACTTGCTTTAGAAGAAATGTAACTAGGTGAAAAAAGATTTGTAGAAATATGGGTGAAGTGGAATTCCTGGGTTTTTTGAAATATTCAAATATGAGTTAAAAGTTCCAAACCTTAGGGTAGATGTTTTCATTAGATGAATTTAGAAATTTGAAAAATTATGAATTAATAGAAAATATAGGATAAATATTTGTGAGAACCTCCCAGAACTTTGAAAAAGCAATATTTCAAGGGACTTCCTTATAGAACCTCCAAAATAGTGTTTGGGTAAAGCACTGGGAGGTTTTCACATTGTTTACTATTTAATAAACAATAAAGATTTTAATAACACACCAATATAACATCTAATACCAATCAATATTTTCCGTTCTTATATTTTTAAAAGACAAAAATTTTATCTTTATTTTCAAATTCATGTTATTTTAATCAGGATTTTGCTAAAATGAAAGCCAGATGAGTTCCTTTTTAGCAAAATTAATGTAAAGATATTTGAATAAATCTCTTAACTTTATATTACTATTTTATATTATTTTGAAAATTTATATAACTTGAAAAAAATTTGTATAAGCAGGGCTAAGCCATAGGTAACATTATACTGAAAATCGGTTTTCATTTGTTTTTATTTCCTGTTTCTTTTATTCACAACTTTATTCAAAAAAAACTTTTTTGGAAATTGCCGAACATTAATCGCACACACAAGAAAAATAATATGCACCAGTCCTGGTTGTAGTTATTCAAGTCTGAAGAGAATATGAGAGATATGTCTCTATTGCTGAGCGACTATTCAACTTACAGGCACCTCACATCAGATCCTACCAGAAGTCTATTAAAAAGATTTAATTATCCTATAAATAATATATCTATATGGGATGAAGATCAAAAGAAAACACTTAAAACATACTTCAGTTGTGCACCTAAATTGTGTCATCTTCCAAAGGTTCATAAACCAGATATTCCATTAAGACCACTTGTAGAGTGTATAGCTTGTCCTACTTATATAATTTCAATATTTTTAGCAAATTTATTCACTTCAATTAGATGAACTGCTACTTATACATAAAAGAAAATTTTTGGATTTCAAAAATAAAATTTCGGATCTTTATTTGGACCTTTCGTATATTATTATTAATTCAGATGTTCTTTCATTACATACTAATGTTCCTTTATCTGACAGAACTGAATTACTGCACAAGAATCTCCTTAAAACATTGTTAAAATATTTGATCTTGTAATACATTCTGGTTATTTTCCCTTTAAAAACAAGTTATATCAAGAATTCGAAGTAACAGCAATGGGCAAAACCATTTCTCTTGCTATTGCCAACTTTTTTATGGAGCAATTTGAACAACGTATTTTTGACAACAATTCAACTAGACCTTCGTGGTCAGATATGTAGATGACATTTTTGTTATCTAGAATGGCTCTTCTGATGAATTACATCAGTTTCTCTCTAAATTAAATGCACTTCATCCAAGGATCCAGTTCACCCTAGAAGTAAATAAGCAGCTAGCCTTTTTAGATCTTTTAATTCTTTGCCAAACAATTGTTGCCTGCATTTCTCAGTTTAAAGAAATGAGACTCATACAGACCATTATATTCTTGCTGAATCTCATCACCATCCAGTCAACAGCTGGGAACTATTAAAACACTGGTCCACTGGGCCACTCCTGTTGTTCTTCAGACAAACTATTACAGAAAGAATTGCAATATATTATTTCCTCCTTTTTATCTAATGGATATAAGAATTCTTTCATCAAATGAGCTTTGAGTAGTTGTGATAGATTCATCTTCCTCTTCAAATAAAGAAGAAATAAGGTGTATTCCTATTGCTTATGTGCAAGGGATTAGTGAACGCATAGCAAAATTTTTAAACCATTACATATTTTTGTTGCCTTTCAATCTATCAGAAAAATTTCTCCACTTTTTTGACTTCTCCAAAAAATAAGCTTCCACATCTCAGTTATCTAGAAGATTCTTTGCTTGTGGGTTATGTTATTTTGTACAAACACGAAGATCTGCTTTTAATCAGCTAGAAAAACACGTCTGATTTTCAATATCTTGCACCTGAACAATCTGAACTTGCAGACATGCCATCAACACTAAATGTAGTGTTCATTGGAACAAGACAAGAGTCTATTCCCTTTGTGAGACATAGTACTTTTTAAATCAGGTAATCCTTCCTAACTTTTTAATTGTGTGTGTGTGTGTAATTTTAATTTTATTTTTATTATTTTTTAATTTTAATTTTATTTGTTTTTTAAATAAGTTAGGAAGTTTAATCTAGTTTTTTTTGTTATCTTACAATAGCTACTAAGGAAGTGCCTTTTGGAATTGTGGGTTATTGTTTAATCTCCATACTGGCAGAAGTGGATGAAATAATGAGACCAAATTGTTTTAATCACCTTACCGGCCATTATGGATCAAATACGCATCCACATACGCTTCGTATCCATCATATATTTCAATGTTATATCAATGGTATTACAATTTTAATAAGCACTTCGCATCCATGATAACTTGAACGTCTATAGACGTCTTGGCCGGTAGTGTGGTTAATCCATGTTACTCAGTAGGTGTTACAGTAACTTATCAAGATTTAGCCAGACATATATATACATCCTGGTCGGTTCAGGTGTTAACTTTCTTCATGTACTATAGATGCCTGTGATACTCATGCCAAAATTCTAATAATAATATTTTAACTGAGTTAATCCTGTTATTATAATTTAAGTAGTTGAATATATCACAACAGGGTATAATTGGAAATTGTCCACTGGCATGGTATTCCTAGTCGTTGTTAAGGCCTTTGACAAGATATGGTACCAAATCCTTCTCTGTAAACTCACACAAGCAAATATCCATAATTCTAATAAGATTAATAAATGCCTACCTCTGCGAAAGAATCGTGCTAGTAAAAATAAACAGAACAGTTTTCAACCAGGTATAAAATCCCAGCAGGAGTTCCACAAGGCTCCCTGTTGGCCCCCTACAGTTCATGGTCTACATTATGTGCACATCCAACAAAATCTGAGGATAACTGTCACAGCTCTATCAGACTCACTGGCAATTTTATCAATATCTCTTCACCTCACATGGCAATCTGCCAAAGACAGTATCATTACACTGGAGAAATGGTTCTCTAACTGGGGAATCCAATTAAACCACCAGAAAAGCAAAAATCATTAAGACATCCAGCCCTTCAGAGAAAAGATTCCATTAGCACCTTTTCTCCAAAGGCAGAAAACAGACAGAATCCAAATATCTCAGGATACAACTCGGGAGTTAAAAATCTCTGATTTAACAATCACATCAAACTAGTAGGGGCTAAGACATCCAATGCCCTAGCTCAACTCTCTCCATGATCGAATGCCACAGTAATGGTGACATGCCCAGTAATCACATATGCCTCCCAACATGGAGCCACTCCTCAAATTCAAACATTCTAAAATTGCAGCGAATACAGAATATGTGCCTGCAGATGATACTGTATATTGCATGGTTTATTAGAAACATCCAGATCCAATGAAAGAACAGAATCCTATACATCTTTCTGCTCCTTCATATCCTATCTAAAAAGTATTTCTCAAATCAAGCATTCACCCAAAGCCAATAGCCAGACAAGCTGCCACTACAATTGATCTGAACACTGCAAACACAAAAAACCCAAGATAATCCCCATACCCAGTTTCCTTACATAGATAAAGGGGAATAGGAAACACTTAACTGCTTCACTATCTAGTCAGTAATGTTGTTGTTATATCTTCTGGGTCTGGTCCACTGTTGATAGCTTGTGTCCAGGAGAGTAGAGAGCCTCTGCTTGGTGACTGGTTTTTGTCACTGAGTGGAGCAACCACTGAATATCCTGCCTTGGAGTGATAAGTTTATTAAAGATCTTTCAGTGTTAGACAGTTATCTACAATATCACTCTCAAAATCTCTTTAATATACCTCAATAAAGGCCTAAATCGATCTGGGTAGTGGCCCTTCCTACAATGCATAGCATAATACAAGTCCATAAGGATTTATGGATACCAATTAGTCGTTAGCAGAGATATACAAGTAACCCAGTTGTGAAGTTATTTCACTTGCAAACCTTGATTGCTTACACTTGGATAAAGGAGCAAATGCAGAATACAATTTCTCAGCATCTTTCATTTAAATCTATTTTGCCATTTTTAGTTACAGTTTCTCTTACATGTGCATTCATGTTCTTTAGTATTTTAGGCACATTGCAGCTTATTTTGTATACATTATTTTCCAGGCATGATACAAATTTTTCCCCAGCTTTCTCTGTCTTTTTGGTTTCTCAACTGGCTATTGCTCTTTTTTTTTTTTTTTTTTTTCATCTTGTAGCTACTTAACCATCTTTTAAAGGCCAGTTTTTTTTTTTTTTTTCAATTACTGTTTTTATTTCATTGTTTCATATATGTAATTTTTTTTTTTATTTTCATGCTATTTTTTGTGCCTCCCTTAGATTTATTATTATTAATAGTAGTAGTACTATACAGGCACCTTCTTGGAATCAGAAGACTCATCATGACAGACATAATCTATCATACCTATCCTTGAACCCATTAATAGAAAAAACACTCACAACTGAATCTGGCAAGCCATTCCACTTATTCACAACTTTCCAAGACAAAATTCTAGTCCTCATACCCCTACTAACCATACATTTATTCAACTTTCAGGGATGATCCCTTGTTCAGGTCTCCCTAACCAAATGATGAAACATTTGCCCTTCATCAATTGTATAAAACCATTTAAGCAACTTAAATGTTTCTATTACATCTTCTCTTTTTCTCGTATCAACCAACTTCTGCAATCCACAAATCTTCAATCTCTCTTTATAGAGAACATTCCAAAGGCCACTGAACCGTGAATCCTCTCCACTGCTTCCTCATCCCATGATGCTGTTACCAGACTCAAGCACAAATGTGGGCATAACAAGGCCTTCTAAAGAGAAATTACAACTTCTTTATCTTTACATTTTCATGTGTTTTCAATGGTCATGTAATCCTGTGGGCTAATTTAGCAACCTTAACAATATATCCTCTAAACTTTAACTCTGTCTACTGCAACCCCTAAATCTCTACCTTCATCTCTCTGCTTGAGTACAGTGTCATCAATATTATTATTACTCAGACCTCCATGGAGTTAAAAGACTCATCATGGGAGGTCCTTCCTAGGAAACACAAAGTCTATCATACCACTCCTTGAACTCACTGATCGTACTTCCTCTCCATGACCACTCTATCAAGCAATGCATTCCATGGTTCAACCATCCTCCATACAAAGAAATCACTCCACTGTTCCAACAAGCAAAAGAATTCCTCAGTGTTAACCCTGCACCTATACCACTCAACAGTTTAAAATCCTCAATCATTCCACCTCTCCTATCTACCAAACTTTGCAGTTCATGTTCCCTCGGCCAATCCTCTCAACTAGCATTGTACAGTCCTGAATCCGTCTTTGTTATCCACATCTGTACAGTTTCCACAGTTAATTTATTCCCTTCAAATCCAGTGGACCAAATTTGAAAACAATAGTTTAAGTGTGGTCTGATCTCTGTCTTATATAATGGAACAACAACACTTATCTCAGCAGTTCAGCATCCTTCTCAGTATTGCAGCAATCCTTGAGGCTAATTTAACCACCTTTTGCAATATATTCCCTGAATTTCAGGTTGCTATCAATCATTACCCCCAGATCTTTTGTCTCACCTACTTACTCCATTATAGTTCCTCAAATATGCAGCCTCCCATCAATGTATCCCAAACTTCAAGATGTTACATTTTTCTACATTAAGCACCCAACTGGCCATGACATCTATAGACCTCAAGGTTACCAAGGGAGAGTGATGATGAATGAAGTAGATGTTGTGGCCATATAGGAAGACTTGAATAGATAGTAATGGACAAAAATATGGAACTGTCAATTCAATGTTGCCAAGCATAAGATTCTGAAATTTGGTAGACAACAATGGAATGCAAGTATACATTTGAAAGGGAAATTTTGGAGGAAGTTGAGGAGATATCTTGGATTAGAAGTGGACAAGAATCTGAATTGCAGAGGTCACTTTGCACAAGCTGTGAAGTATCACATTAGATTTTGTCAATGTTGCAGAGTACCTTATCTTGTAGAAAAATAAAGAGGTTCTGGTCAGGCTTTGTATGGATTATTATAATAATTATGCACAGATCTGGTACCCTAGTTTTCATGTTGATGCAACATACTTGAGAGGGTCAAGGGAAAACTAAGATCATAACTGGTCTTTGGGATATGAGGAAAGATTCAGGGAATGCAGTTTGCAAAAGCTTGTGAACAGGAGGAAGATATAGAACATGATTGAGATATATAATTTAGTAAAATATTGTTACTAGGATAAATTTTTTATAGAATGGGATAAAATAATAGAATACAGAGACAAACCTGTAAGCTTTATAAGGAGAATGTGAGAAAGGACATAAGGCACAGGCTATTTGCATGGTGAGAGTAGGAGAGTGAAATATGTTGCCTGATATGGTGAATGCAGATATATTGAATGAGTTTAAAGCAGGGTTTGATTGGCTTCCATGATTCTTCACTCCACAGAGATCTAGTGTTAATAATAATAAAATAGCACACTGGATCACTTGGTTTTGAAGAACACAGTGACAAGCAGAGATAAGAAAGTAACTTCTCCTCTTTTGAAGACTCGAATAGAATCACATCTCAACCTTGCATAGAAATCTGGTCACCTGAATTCTATGGAATGAAAAAGTCATGGAAAGGATCTAGTGCAAATTGTTGTGGGTTTCAAAGAGTATGCAATGAATAGGCAAAAAAAAAAAAAAAAAAGAAGGAATGGGATATATATATATATATATATATATATATATATATACACACACACACACACACACACACACACACACACATTATTAAATGGGTTTTATGACATCAAAGACTTTTCAGCTGCATGTCAAGAAGGGGGATAACATGGGGATCATCAATTGAAATTATTCAAGGGTGTAATCCAGACAAAAAAATCTGTTATAAGCTTTTTGCTTGGAGGGTGTAAATGCAGTACAATGGGTTGCCAGAGAGGTTGTGTGTGCTTCATCAGTGCATGAATTCAAGGATATGTATGATAGGATATCACAGGAGAAACCTATTCTGTTGAATACTGGTTAGTTTGGGCCTCCTGTATTGGGTTGTTGACTCCATTAAAGATGCCAAAGAAGAGAATAATAATATTGATTAATTTGATGCTTTAATGGTTAGAATAATGTATGTACATTATGTTATTGGTGAACAAATTTTCTTCAGATTGAATTCTAAAGATTTTGAGTGCCTTGGTAACTTTACTTGAATCAACACAGATTTATCTGTGGAAAGTTATTTCTATCTCAATAAAACATTAGATATTAATTCTAGTGTGATGCATGCAAAATTTTTCATAATATCATCCACTTGTGAAAAGTTTAAATAAATCAGCATGATATAGTTCTATCTTTAGCCTTTCTGCATTTGAAATGAAGTTTGTGCTAATATTTAGCTTTCTATTTGCAATCCGACATTATGATAGAAAGGTATGATTGTAATATTAGTATCAGTTTTTGAGGTAGCAGTGAGTTTTAGGTTATGGGGTGTGAGGTGGAGTGTAACAAGTTCAAATGGTGGGATATTCTATAGAACTAGTGGATCAGCTGCTGGTGATAATGAAATGCATCAACAAAGTATAAAACACTTAATCATCATGATGGATTTTATTTATCCATTGGTGAGCAATTGAAATACCATGAGTAGAATTATGCAGAGTTTCTAGATCTCTTGCAAGAAAACTTTCTTAAGCAGCATGTGACAGAATGAAATTGAGGTTGAATGTTATTAGACCTGATTGCAGTTTTTTTTTTTCCTGCAGGAGTCAGAAAGTATGTGGCTGTTCTGCCTTTGACAGTGATCAGGATGTACAGACTTCAGAAGTGGCTAGATGTATGGATATTCCATTCAGGAAAGATTACCATTATACCAGTTAAGAAGGATATCTGCAGTGTATCGGAAGTATTAAAGAAATATACACTAATGTTATCTTGGAATGTTCAATCCTGCCATCATGTTCATTCTTTGAACTCTCCAGAGTTCAAGGAATGAAGGGGATGGGATTGAAATGATCATGCACTCGACAAGAGAATATTAAGAAAAAGATAATGCGGAAGAAATATATATGCATAAGAGTGATATCCATTATGAAAATTATAAGGCAACGAATTTTTATTTTATTTTTTTTTTGATGGTACAAAATATTATAGTGTACCATCACCTATATCAACAGTCATGGGTGAGATTGATGTGGTATATTCAGACATTTGTAATATTCACCAATTTTTTTACACATTTGCCAAATAGGCAAATAAGGTATTATTTTTCACTACATCTGTTCTAGTTTAAATTGTCATATATATATATATATAATTTGCTGCTATTATTCTAAAAACATTCACAAAGTAAAGTAAAAACATCAGTAAATATTTTTTCATCAGCTAACGCTTTTTTATTCCTGTATATACAGGGAGTAGGCAAGGCCGTTTTTAGCCCTAACTAACTTTTTGGAGACTGAGTGGGCAGTTCAATCTCCACTGGTACCCAATCAGAGATAGCTGGCCCAAGGTTATCAACTAATTAAGTGGCACACAGTGAAGAGAGATGGCTCTACAGGTGCCGCCATCTTGTGGTCCCTGACACTCGAATTTAATGTCCCACCCACATTATACGAATGTATAATGTGGATTCTAAGGTTGATTTTCTTGAGTTTACGGGATGAAAAACCCATTTGCCCATGCCAAAGATCAACTAACTCAGGAACCAGTTGAAAAAAGAAAGGCTTGGAAAAATTTCCTCTAGTGACCAACTAGACTCGAAACCAAGTCTTCCTTCATGCGGGCAAGTGCCATGGTGAGCAAAAGCCACATCCACTGAGCTACACAAGTTCCTTTCCTTTTTAATTTTTCCTGATAGCAAAGAATAGATACTCTCATCTAATGTGTGTGTGTGTGTTAAACATTAAACACACACACACACACACACACACACACACACACACACACACACACACACACACACACACACACACACAAAGGCTGGCTAAAACTATTCTATGAAAAGCTAAGTGCAGGACCGACCCAAGGAATTTTTCTGCCCTGTGCTATAGCATATTGGAATTGATATGGGAATGGATTGATGGGGAGATATCAAAGAGTAGTTTATTCAGGAGTAGAGTCCAAAAGATGACCTGTGACTAGTGGTGTGCTGCAGGGTTCTGTTCTTGGACCACTGCTGTTTAATTTGTTCATTAACGATATAGGGAAGGATCTTAGAAGAACAGTTCATTTGTTCGCTGATGATGCAAAGTTGGGTAGGGCGATAGTGAATGCAGAAGATGTCAAAATCTTGCAGAATGACTTGGATAGATTGGAGTTCTGGGCTAAGGAAAATGGATGACAATTTAATGTGACAAAATGTAAGGTTATGCATTTTGGGGTGAAAAGATTAGCAGCAGTATACCACATTGGTGGAACTGTACTCCAGGAGATAGATGAGGCCAGGGACGTGGGAGTGTTGGTGGATAGGGAGATGAAGTTTAGGGAGCACATTGCAAAAGTAGATAAATCAGCTCATCAACTCACTTGGTTGTTGAAAAATACCTTGATGAGCAGAGACAGCAAGTTATTGTACCTCAGTACCGAGCTTTGATAAGACCTCGTCTTGACTACTGTGCCCAGGTTTGGTCACCCAGGTTCCTTCTTGATGGGGAGGAGGTGGAGAGGATCTAGAAGCAAGTGACTAAGATGATAGCAGGTCTATGGAATGACCATATGAGAACAGGTTAAAGATTTGTGGGTTGCAGAAATTAGTTGATAGGTGGAAAAGGGGAGATACGATTGAGACATTCAAATTGCTAAAGGGTTTCTATAGGATTACTTCAGAGGATATTTTTGAGATCAGGACTGGTGGTGAGAGAACTAGTGGATGCCTTTGGAAGCTGGGCAAGAGTGTGGTTAGCAGGGGTGTTAGAGCTGGGTTCTTTAATTTTAGAGTGATAAGTGAGTGGAATAAGCTGCCAGAGTCTGTTGTGGGTGCTATGACAGTGAGTGAGTTCAAGGCAAGGTATGACAGATGCTGTGAGAATGTCGTATAGTTGTGTGGACATGATGTTTAGAGCCTCCCTCGATGAGGCTAAGGACACCCTGGAGTCACCCATAATAATAATATTTTGCTGCCCTTCCCTCTAAAAAAAATCTTAATGCATCTTGAAATCCATGATGTTGGGCTAGGCTTTAACATGTCTCATCATAAATCTTAAATAGCAGCATTAGCTAATGAATATTCATATGTTAATAGAAATGATCATAAACTATATTTTTCACAGAAAGAGAGCTACAATTAATTCTTTAACCATGGAATTTTGTAAAGAAAATGTTTATCTGCATGCATGGGCATCCACAGAAAATTTGGGGGCAAAGCTCGGAAACAACAATTATATAAATAAATTTATTTAATTATTTTTTTAAATTAATTAATTAATTTTTTTTTACAAGTAGATCCTGGGGCAGGGAGCAAATGCGCTGTTTGATCTCCTCTGCTGATGCCCATTGGTAATTAAACTCGAGAAGAGGAGTATACTGTCAAACACATAGTATGTGCAACTGCAGTAAAATTTAATTTAATTAAAACAAAGTGGCAATTATTAAAAGTTAGTTTATTTAAAATATCAATAATTTTATTGCTCAAAAATTCATTAATATCACTAATGCTATCAACAGAATCTAAAAAATATTATTTTTATATTGTATTACTCTTAACTTACATTTAAGTAATGCTCATCCTGTCATGTACAATGAAACTGCTGAAACACAATCAAACCCCTAAATTTTCATTATTTTTACTTATTTATTTTATATATTGTGTAACTAAACTGATTTTATTTATCTTAACTGGGCCTTACTTTACTTCATGCAATTCAAACTCACTATGGACAGGCTAACCTTACTTCAACCATAACCTCCAGAGGTTATTCCATTCGTGACCTACTTTTGTCCTTCCCCGCTTGCTATATGTAAGTTTAAAGTGTGCAGTGTCCCACAGCCTACCAACATGACAAAAACGTATGTAGAGGCTGTACGACCTAAGAAACCCACATCCTATTAACAGCGAGGCTCCCACTTAGAAAAAAGCTTAACTGCCTCACTTGCCACCAGTTAAGAGCAAGAAGAAATAGATATAGCCATAATCAAGCTAACAAGCCAAATGCAGAAGACAATAGCCTCAGAAAAGGAAACCACTCTCCACCACTCCGCCAACAGGATCCCAGAAGAAATCCTGGACCTGCTTAGAACCAAGAACAAAGCAAGAAAGAGATATCACAACACTAGAGCCCCACAGGACAAAACAACACTAAACAATCTCAACAGAAAAGTCAGAGAAGCTCTACAAAACCACTGAAATCAAGAATGGGAAACCAAATTAACCACAATCAATTCAGAAGATCACTCCATATGGAAACTCTTAAAAAAACCCTTACCTCCTATACAGACCAAACAAGGAATAGCACACACAGACAAGGAAAAGGCAGAAGCCCTTATAGACAGCCTAGAGGAGCAGTGCAGCCCATCATACAAAAAGTCTTAACATTTAACCAACTTCTATTTGGTGATGAACTTCATGTATAAAGTTCATCGCCAGGTCAGGAATTCATTAAATTTTCTCACTGATAACTCAGAACCCATTTCCCCCACTACCCCAGGAGAAATAACTAAAATCATAGCACAATTGAACAACAAAAAGGCTCCAACCCTGATGGCAACACTAAAGTTGCTACCAAGATAAGCAATAATACACACTGTTAACATAACAAATGAAATCATCAGATTTCAGCACTTCCAAACAACCTGGAAAACAGCAGATAACATACCTATAAAAAAGCAGGCAAGAATCATCAACTTCCAGAAAGCTACAGACCATTAGCCTCTTATCAAGTCTTGGAAAAGTCACTGAAAAGGTTATACTCACAAGGCTACAAGCAATCACTGACAAGCTCAGAATTATCCCAGACGAGCAATTCAGATTCCGCAGAGAACACTCTACAGCACAACAAATACACCGATTGGTAGTATATATAGCAGTAGGCTTTAACTGGAACCTCCACATGGCTGCAGTCTTCATGAACATAGCGAAGGCCTTTGATAAGGTGTGGCATCAGGGTCTTCTCTACAAATTTGTACATTTTAAGTTCCCAATAAAACTAGTCAAACTAATTAAAGCATACCTAAGTGACAGACACATGCAAATCAAACTAAATGGAACAGTGTCATCCAAACGCAAGTTCCATGCAGGTTTGCCACAGGGATCCCTCTTAACATCTCAACTGTTCTCGATCTATGCAGCTGATATCCTCCAATCCCGAGAAATATCATACAGCATTATATGCGGATGACACCGCGATACTTTCAAGATTTTGCAGCCCTCAGCTAGCAATTAGAAGGCTGCAAGGCAGCATCAACACACTAGAAACTTGGCTAACAGATTGGAGGATCTATGTGAACTCCCTGAAAAGCTCTGCTGTACTATTGTCCAGAAGAATAGTCACCAGCAAGGATGACATCCAGCTCCGTGGACTCAAGATCCCATGGGGAATAGAAGTTACGTATATTGGTGGGAAACACACTGGATAGCAAACTCCTATTTAGTAATCACATTAAACTTACAGGAGTGAAGACATCCAGAGTAATTGCACAACTCTAGTCCCTGATCAACCGCAAAAGCAAATTACATATAAGAAACAAGCTAACTCTGTACAAAACTGTACTTCATCCAGTTATCACCTATGCCTTCCAGCATGGAGTCATACCTCAGAAACCAACATGCAAAAACTACAAAGAATCCAGAATAAGTGCCTAAAAATGATCCTGGATTCTCCATGGTACATAAGAAACTCATAGATCCACCGAAAAATAAACATCCCTTATATCCACTGTCACTTCTATGACTTAGCTGAAAAATTCTTTTCCAAGGCAAACCTGCACTCAAATACACTGATCAAACAAGCCAACTACAGTAAAGAAATACACTGCAAGTACAGAAGACCAAAATCAATTCTACCACATACCGAACATAATACTTTAACAAGCAGACAAACAGGTTATTGTTCCTCTGTATTGAGCCTTGATAATACCCCATCTAGACTAGTGTGCATAGATATATGGGTGCCAGAGTTTCTTCTTGATGGGAAGGGGGGTGGAGGGGATCCAGAGACAAGTGACCAAGAAGATTGCAGGTCTATGGAATGAACCTTATGAGAACAGGTTGAAGATTTGTGGGTTGCAAAAATTGGTCGATTGGTGGAAAAGGGGTGATATGATTGAGACATTCAAATTACTGAAGGGTTTCTATAAGATTAATCCAGAAGATATTTTTGAGAATCGGACTGGTGGTGGGAGGACCAGGGGCCATACATGGAAGCTGGGCAAGAATATGGTTAGCAGGGGTGTTAGAGCTAGGTTTTTTACTTGGAGAGTGGTGCATGAGTGGAATAAGCTGCCAGAGTCTGTTCTGGGTGCCACGACCGTGAATGAGTTCAAGGCATGGTATGATAGATACTATGTGAATATCGAATAGTTGTTCTTGACATGATGTTAGGGTCTCCCTCGATGAGTCTGTCTCCTTGGAGTTGCCCGGAATAATAATAATAATTACTAGCCTCAGGCCAGAAGAGGGTGAGCAGGTAGCTCAATAATACCTCATTCATTGTATCACTTACACAGATAAATGGAAACAAGAATAGCATTTTTGCTTCACCGATCCAGCAGGTAACGTTATGCGGATTTCCCACTCTCGCACACATTCGAGTTAGGAAATCTTTATTTTATTTTTTTGATTGCCCCACGTAATTTGATTGGATATTGTTAGAAAGATGGGGTGGGAAAAACAGGAAATAATAATAAAACATATGCTAATTCTCTAAAATGCAATTCCTGCCTATTTGTTATGCACGCAGTTGGCAAATATGTTTTTTTAGAGATAGTGCATTGGCTAAGGAAAACAGAAGAGCTAATTACACAAACGCAACTTTTTATTATTTTTTTTGAAAAAACAATAACTACAAAGGACATAAGTTACTGAGAAGTTAAACCACACAACCATTTAACACATATTAGATTATAAAATTCATGCAATAAACCTCACAGTGTACTTAACATTAAGTTAATTTATAAGGACGTTTTCTGTGACATTGCTATACAACATTTGTGCACTATGATCACAAGTAATATAAACTCATCCTTTAAGTGTAGCAACTTAAATCTTGTCTAGCTGCATAAACTCTTTATTAGCCCTATTCCCTCTCTTACAATTAAACACACATTGAATATCCAAACACGAATATAAGCATACTCTTCTCCCTCAACACTTTTGATTTAGAAACCGCCTGTTTACAAACACTTAAACAACACCCACAATTCCGATATACACTCTAACAAAGATACAAAAGCTGTTGCTTACTCACATAACCAGGAGTGAACTGTCCAAAAATTTTACAACAAACCACCTCAGGTCTTGGTCATTCCTTTCCTCGAAAATTTTTCTTGCTGTTAGGATTTTCGCTGGCGATAATCTTATAGAAACTACCGACATCGGAAATTCTCAGATTTGCCACTATCCGACCTCTACTGCCTAGAACAGCGCTTCCCACACTGTGGGCCACGAAGTTTTGTTGAGGGAACCGTGAAATAATGAAAACAAATTTAAAATGTTTTAAGACTAAGTGGTTTTTTTTTAATCTTAAAATAAACGTATTTAATTTTAATTATTTCATTTTTGTTATTTTTTTATATTTTAATAGAAAAAAAAATTAAACATTGGTGTGGTTCGCAAATTTTGCT
>NW_028328247.1:0-50001 GCF_054136105.1 Typopeltis vanoorti
TAATAACCTAAAAATAATGAATTCCTTCTATAAACATAAAGACATACATAAATATACTTGGGCAGCAAGAGGATGGAAATCAATATTAGATTACTTCATATTAAATGAAAAGACATCAAAATTTTCACTAGATGTTAGAGTTCACAGAGGATATGAAATAAGCAGTGACCACTTCCTTGTTAAAATAAAATTAATATTACCACCTAAATGGCTACTTCTAACAAGAACAGAAAGAAAAATCGAAACATTTGTTTATAAAACTAGACTATTGAATGACACAAATGTACAATGGCTATATGAACAAAGAATTAACCAGTATCTAGATAAAATAAAACAAAATGAAGAAATAAAAATAGAATGGCTTAATATAAAAACGATACTAAATGCAGCAGCAAATGAAAGCTTAGGAAAGACCAAAAAATTCAATAAAAGAAAAAAACTGAAGATCTGGGATGATACAATCAAAGAAATAATCAAAACGAAAAAAGAAGCCTATCATAAATGGTTAAGCAGTAAAAGATTAGAAGATGAAATAGAATATAAAAGAATAAGAGCCATAGCTAAAAGAGAAGTCAGAAAAAGACATAGAGAATCATGGAATAAATTTGTTTCTAATTTAGAACATGATTTATATAAAATAAGACCCAATGTATATAAGATTTTGAAACACCTAAATGCAGATACCAAAGAAAACATAAAATTAAACACTGAATTGAAATTAGAAGAATTTCTAAATTACTACACAGAACTGTGGACAGACAAATATTTTAAAAAAGACAACTGGCAAACAATTAACGAAAATGAAAAAGAAATAACTGAAGAAGAATTAGAAATCAGCCTGAAAGAAACAAGAAACGGAAAATCACCTGGAGAAGATAAGCTATGTTCAGAACTATATAAATACGCAGGAACAAGATTCAAAGGAAGACTCTTATTATTTTTAAATAAAATTTACTCAACTGGTATACCCCCAATAGAATGGAAAAAAGCAATTGTGATTCCTATCTTTAAGAAAGGTAATAGAGATGACCCTAAAAACTATAGAGGTATCAGTATACTAAATTCATGTTACAAAATATATAGCAGAATCTTAAATAACAAACTAATGAAATATTCCGAAACTTTATTCTAGAGGTACAAAATGGATTTAGAAAAGGACGATCATGTATAGACCCAGCCTTCTGCCTAAAATTAATAACAGAGAAAAGAAGAGAATATAATTTAGAAACACATATTACATTTATTGACTTTGAAAAAGCATTTGACAAAGTTAAAAGAAACATATTATTTAACCTATTAAAAGAAAGACAAATACCAAATAATATCCTAAAAGCTGTCACAAGTATATATGAAAATAATCAAATACAAATAAGATTAAATCATGAGCTATCATATACAAGAGAGATAAACCAAGGGGTCCGACAGGGATGTCCCTTCTCAGCAACTCTTTTTAATATCCACTTAAATGAAATAATAATAACATTGAGTAAAAATTTACATCAAGGAATTAAACTTTCACCTACAGTTAACTTAAACACTCTCCTCTTTGCAGACAACCAAATAATAATTACAAATTCTGAAGATAACTGACAGAAAGCTATTTTAAATCTAAATGAGATATCCAAAGATTATTGTATGATAATATCAACGGAAAAATCAAAAACTATGGCCTTTAAAGGACAAGATCCAGCAAGAACTAAAATAGCATTAGATAACCAGATCTTAGAACAGGTGAATTCATTTAACTACCTAGGGTGTATGATCACTTATGGAAAAAGATATAAACATAAAAATTGCAAAATATTTAAAAATAACAGGAGTAATTAACTCTATATTTAAACCAAAGCTAGTTCAAAAACAAACCAGGCTAAAAGTATACAATACATTAGCCCTGCCGGTCTTAATGTATGGAAGCGAAATCTGGACAATAAAACAAAAAGACAAACAAAGATTAACAACAGCAGAAATGAAGTTTATGAGAAAAACTGCAAAGTATACCCTATTTGATCACAAAAGAAACGAAGATATTATGAAAGAATTAAACCAAGAACCAGTAATTGAAAAAATTAAAAAATATAAACATAAATGGATGGAACACTTTCTGTTTTCATTCTTGGAACACGTTCAAAGAATGAAAACAGAAAGATTACCAAAACAAGCCTTAAAGTACAAGTCATTAGGAAAAAGAAAAGCAGGACGTCCTCTTAAACGATTCAACGATAATTTCTAAGGCCGGAACAAGCCATACTAGGCCTAAATCCTTGATACGTATGATGATGATGATAATTTCAATAGCATCCAGGTTTTGTTTAATAAAATATCATCTGATACTCTTTCAAATGCTTTCGTGAGATCGAGAAAACCTGCTTAAGTTAATGCGTAATGATTGTGATTAGTAAAGCAATTGAGTGAAGGTCAGCACTCGGTTTCTGTCCAAATCCGGACTGGTTCTTAGAAAACATTTTTTTCTAAAACATTTAGTAATCTATTATTTACTTATATCCCTAATATTCTGGAGTAAATTGAAGTAGAGAGATTAGACTATAATTTGTAAGTTGATTTGATAATCCTTTCTTTATAAAGTGGTAATTAGCACAGCTTTCTCACGTTCTGTTGGAAATACTCCGAAAATCAGCTCTGAATGAACATAGCCACCGCCACCAAAGAATCCGTCAAATATTTCTGGTTCCCTGGTACAATCAGTCTCGCACACAATATTTCTGAAATTGCCCTTCAAAATCGGTTATTACACCTCAAAACCGGTTATTACACCTCAAAATCAGAAATGCTAAACAGCTGCTAATGCACGAACAGCTTCGTATTGCCTCGTAATATTGATTTTTCGATCCCTTTAGTTTATTATCTCTATATGTGTGAGTTACTTTCAAATATCACGTAGAGGTCGATCTTTATTTCCTCATTATTGATAAAAAATTGAAATATTTAAACATCCAAACAACATTTTATACATTTGGACTTTTTACAGAATGTACATACAGAATTTTGCTTCACCTTATTCATTCAGGCAGCCAAGGAAATGCGTTCAAAATGCTCTGTAAGTAAACTTGAGAATATTTCTTTGTAATATTGAAATAACGCTTTCCCAAGTTCTGTTTATTCGAGTTTTGTTTTGTGCATTTCGTTCTTGTGTGCTTTTACTGCTACTTCCCACGTGCGGTTAACCTGTTTATCCAAAACTTTGTTGAGACGGAATTACGCTTGATCGCTTCCATCGTTTGCTCGCCGTTCTAGCTTGATGCAATGAGGCATTTCTCGTCTGTTTGTACACCATCTGCTGACGCAAATATTTCGCCATTCATTTTACTCTGAAATTTCCCAGGGAATAATAAATAATACTCTCTCTCTGTCTGTCTCTTTATTACTCATTAGAAGGTGGTTTATGTAGCGTTTCCTGTATGAATATCTGATTTGAATGTGAAATAACGATGTTGTTATTTCACATTCAAATCAGATATTCATATAGCAAACTCTACATAAATCAACTTCTAATGAGTAATAAAGAGACAGACAGAGAGAGAGTATTATTTATTATTCCCTGGGAAATTTCAGAGTAAAATGAATGGCGAAATATTTGCGTCAGCAGATGGTGTACAAACAGACGAGAAATGCCTCATTGCATCAAGCTAGAACGGCGAGCAAACGATGGAAGCGATCAAGCGTAATTCCGTCTCAACAAAGTTTTGGATAAACAGGTTAACCGCACGTGGGAAGTAGCAGTAAAAGCACACAAGAACGAACTGCACAAAACAAAACTCGAATAAACAGAACTTGGGAAAGCGTTATTTCAATATTACAAAGAAATATTCTCAAGTTTACTTACAGAGCATTTTGAACGCATTTCCTTGGCTGCCTGAATGAATAAGGTGAAGTAAAATTCTGTATGTACATTCTGTAAAAAGTCCAAATGTATAAAATGTTGTTTGGATGTTTAAATATTTCAATTTTTTATCAACAGTGAGGAAATAAAGATCGACCTCTACGTGATATTTGAAAGTAACTCACACATATAGAGATAATAAACTACAGGGATCGAAAAATCAAAAATTTAATAATGACGTATTACGAGGCAATACGAAGCTGTTCATGCATTAGCAGCTGTTTAGCATTTCTGATTTTGAGGTGTAATAACTGGTTTTGAAGGGCAATTTCCGAAATATTGTGTGCGTGACTAATTATACCAGGGAACCAGAAATATTTGGCGGATTCTTTGGTGGCTATGTTCATTCATGGCTGATTTTCGGGGTTTTTCCAACAGAAAGTGAGAAAGCTGTGCTAATACCACTTTATAAAGAAAGGATTATGAAATCAACTTACAAATTATAGTCTAATCTCACTACTTCAGTTTACTCCAGAATGTTAGGGATATAAGTAAATAATAGATTACTAATTGTTTTAGAAAAAAAAAAACTTGATTTCTAAGAACCAGTCCGGATTTGGACAGAAACCGAGTGCTAACCTTAACTCAATTGGTTTACTGATCACAATCATTACGCATTAACTTAAGCAGGTTTTCTCGATCTGAAGAAAGCATTTGAAAGAGTATCAGATGATATTTTATTAAACAAAACCTGGATGCTATTGAAATTAGAGAATGCGTATTCATGCTTGGTTTAAAAGGTAGCTATTTTTTAATTCACACGCATTATTAAAAAAAAAAAAAACATTTTATATTTCCATGTATTGTTTACTTCAACGAATTCTGTGATCGCCTTGATTGATTTTTATTTTAATGGCAAAAACCCACTAAGGTCTAATACTATGCCAGGACACAGATTTCAGCAGTGCAGATTGTAATCGGTAAATAGGAAAAACATAAACATCCAACACATTGGCAGAATCGCAATCAGTAGTCTCTTAGCCTCAGACTGGATACGGTGACCACACGCCAATCCAGGCCGGCTGTGAAGAACATTTAAGAAATATTGTAAACACTTTTCTGATGACAGCGCATTCATAATCACTGTAAATTCTTCCTCAATTCCGAAACATCGTCAACGCAAACCTGAAAAGATCATCAAACTGATTCCATGCGAATAAATTACCCTCATTCTGAAACAATAAAATTTATCATTTTTAAATTCAGAATGCACATGTTTTTCAACCGTGTAGCTGCATGTAACTGGAATTATAAAAGAAATCAAAGTCGTAAATGCATGTGGATAGAAAACGTGAATATTCTAACTTTAATGTTTAACATGTTAAAAACATTATATTCCGCCTTGCATACACACTGTCACCTTGGTTTTCTACGCTGCGAAGGAACATATCATACCACGCTGATACAATGAACTACTTTACAAAATAATTTAATACGCTTTTTAACCAACAGGAAATATAGAGAAATTATAAAGAAAGACTTGTGTAACTACTGCATGATAGATTATTCTTCTTCTGATCACAATGCTTGCTATATTATTCCATACACTGAAATACAGCGATAAAATTACTATATTTTCTTTTAAGCTACGATGAACGATTTCGGAAGAGTAAAAAACTGCGAACCTAACGCAACTATGGAATCAGAGTAAGTACAAATGTTATGATACTAAACACACCGAGAAATAAATAAAAAAAAAATTGTTAATTGTTTTGCTTTCTATACTAAAGTAATATTAAATTTTGATCGCTTTCATAACATTTTATAGAATGCAGATTCTTTCCTTAGATCATAATATTTTATTTATCACCATTGTAGGAGATAAATATTCGATGTTTCAACCCTGACTTTCCGAAAAAACAAGCTGACATCACTAGTACAGCAGTCAGCATAAATACAGTATCAAGAAGAACTCTCAGAAAAGCAAAATGATGAGTCTGTTAGAACTTTATTCAACATAAAAGGAACAATGGCATGGCTTTGTGACGAAACAGAAACGAAATACCGAAATGCAACTAGTTTTGCAAAAAGACTCTACTATTGTCCTTCTCGTCGTCATATTTAGTTGAAAGTGGCTTTAGTGCTGTAAATGACTTGCTAATGAAAAAAAAAGAATCATCTGTATATCACAATTCGTGGGGATCTGAGATTGAAATTGACAAAATTAGTACCTCAAATCGGTAGACAATAAATAACGGAAAAAAATTCACGTATAAAGATTATTTATTAGTATAATTTTCGCCTGTGTGTCACACGCATCTTCAGTACATTAAGCTCAAAATTAAACACTAACTGACAATTCCAAAAAGCGCCACCTAAGTAGCTGGTGTAAGATAACTAAAAAGGTCAATAACTTTCCTTAAAAAAAAAAAAAAAAATTAATACAATAAAAAGTTAGGAAAGATTAGCTGATTTGTAAAGTACTATCTCCCATAAAGGGGATAGACGTAAGCCGTCGGATCTGTTTAAGTTAGGAGAATGAAGTAGAGTTTCACATGTTTCTTTATAAAGGCGTTCCATGAGAAACTGACTTTTGTGAAGAACTCTTGTCTTTCTCCAATGAACTCCGTGTCTAGTGAAGATGGCATGGTCAGAAAGTCCAGACTTTTCAAGTTTAAAGTATTCAATATAAGATTGGTATTCTTCTAGCCGAATAGAGGCAGATCTTCCCGTTTGTACGAAATAAGATAATCCACAAGAGCACGGAATCTGGTAGACACCTGGATGATTAAGATGTGGAAGCTTGTCCTTAGGAGAAGTGAGAAAGGTAGAGATTTTTCTAAACGGTCGAAAGGCAACAAAATTATTCAGTGGTTTTAAAACTTTTGCTATACGTTCACTGATGCCTTGTACATAAGGGATAGTAATGCGCGTTATTTCCTCTGTGTTTGAAGAGGAGGACATATTAAAACTACTCAAAGTTCTTTTAATGAAGCAATTCTTATAACCATTAGATAGAAAGGAAGAAGTTTTGTATTGTAGTTCTTTCTGTAAAAGATCGTCTGAGAACAAAAGGAGTGGGCCCGATGAACCAGTGTTTTAATAGTTCCTGCCTTTTGACTGGGATGGTAATGAGATTCTGCATGGATATAATAGCCTGTATGAGTCTTCTTTCTATAAACTGAGAAATGTAGGTTACCATCTGGTTGGCGAAGAATTAGAAGAGCTAAAAGGCTAACTGCTTATTTGATTCTACTTCTAGGATAAACTTGATCCTAGGATGAAATGCGTTTAACTTAGTGAGAAATTGTTGAAGTTCATCAGAAGAGCCATTCCATACAGCAAAAATGTCATCGACATATCTGAACTAATGCGTAGGTCTGGGAGAAATATTGTCAAAGATGCGTTGTTCAAAATGTTCCATAAAGAAACTGGAGATAGCAGGAGAAAGAGGATTACCCATTGCTGTTCCTTCAATTTGTTGATACAACTTATTTATAAAGGAAAAATAACCAGAATTTATTACAAAATCAAATACGTTTACAATGTCCGAAGGAAATTCCTGTTGTAGTAATTCAATACTTTCCGAAAGAGGCATATTTGTAAATAAAGAAACAACATCTAAACTGATCATGATATCAGAAACGTCCGAATGAAGATCTGAAATTTTATTTTTGAAATCCAAAGTATTTTTCATGTAAGTACCAGTTCTTCTAGTTGAAGAGGAGAGTAAATTAGATAAAAGTTTTGAGATATTGTAAGTGGGGCAACCTATACAATCTACGACTGTTCTTAACGGAATGCCTGGTTTATTAACTTTCGGAAGACCATACAATCTAGGTAGACGACCGAAGAAGGTTTTAAGTTTTTTCTTTTGATCTTCATTCCATGTAGATACATTATCTATTAGAGAATTAAGTCTATTCAATTGACTCCGGGTAGGATCCGATGTAAGAGGCCTATAAGTTGAATAGTCGCGAAGTAAAAGAGACATTTTTCTCTCATATTCCTTCCTATCTTGAATCACTATAGCCTTCCCCTTATCAGCTTTCATAATTATTAAATTATTATTATTCTTCAGTGATTTCAATGCTTTAAACTAAGACTAAGAAAGATTAGGACGAGGAGGCTTGGCATGAAAAAGAATTTGTGCACATTCAAAACGTAATCTGTTGGCTGTTTTTTGGGATAAGGATCGAATACCCCTGTCTATGTTATGAAAAAAATCCATAACTGGCACCTTATTCGGCATAACAGCGAAATCATATCCTTTTGATAAAACAAAACGTTCACAGTCTGTTAGTGGACGTCCGTAAATATTTATGACTACTTTATCTATATCAATAGTATTATTACTTGATCTAGGTAAGCTGACTAGTGATTCAAATTTGTGTTTTAGCTTGTCACGAGAATCATTAAAGACCTTTAAGTAAGAACTCGAAGATATGCGCATTACATTAGTAAAAGTTTCAACAGTTAAAACAGATTCTAGAGCATTTTTTATATCCATAATTTCTTTATTTAAGATGGCAAGAGATTTTTTTAGCTTCGTGTAGCTGATTATTTAAAAGAGACTTACTAGCTCTGAAGTAGATCCGATGAGCTTTTGGGGACCTAAAAACTTCTTTTATTTTACAACAGGTTGGAACAACCTGGGCCATCTTACATCGTTTAAGGAATATTAATCTGTTAATGCATTTGGCTTCTTTACCAATACTTTACCGTATCTAGCAGATTGTTTGGAAATAGACTCTCCGTGAAGTCTAGCAATAAGTTTTAAAAGAGGTAAACCGTGAGTAGACATATCGGTACACAATAAATAACGGAAAAAATTCACGTAGAAAGATTATTTATTAGTATAATTTTCGCCTGTGTGTCACACGCATCTTCAGTACATTAAGCTCAAAATTAAACACTAACTGACAATTCCAAAAAGCGCCACCTAAGTAGATGGTGTAAGATAACTAAAAAGGTCAATAACTTTCCTTAAAAAAAAAAAAATTATTACAATAAAAAGTTAGGAAAGATTAGCTGATTTGTAAAGTACTATCTCCCATAAAGGGGATAGACGTAAGCCATCGGATCTGTTTAAGTTAAGAGAATGAAGTAGAGTTTCACATGTTTCTTTATAAAGGCGTTCCATGAGAAACTGACTTTTGTGAAGAACTCTTGTCTTTCTCCAATGAACTCCGTGTCTAGTGAAGATGGCATGTTCAGAAAGTCCAGACTTTTCAGGTTTAAAGTATTCAAGAGCCTGTGTAGCTCAGTGGATGTGGCGTTTGCATACCACGACGCTTGACCGCATGAAGGAAGACTTGATTTCGAGTCTAGTCGGCGACTAGAGGAAATTTTTCTAACTCTTTTTTCGACTGGTTCCCGAGTTAGTCGATCTCTGGCATGGGCAAGCGGGTTTTTCCTCCCGGAAACTCGGGTTTTTCGTCCCGTAAACTCAAGAAAATCGACCGTAGAACCCACATTATTTCAGAGATTAAATATATATTGTGATAGGATTAGGGACCACGAGATGGTGGCACATTTGAGCCGTCTCTCTTCACTGTGTACCGCTTAATTAGTGATAGCCTTGGGCCATCTATCTCTGATTGGTACCAGTGGAGATTGAACTGCCCACTCAGTCTCCAAAAAGTTAGATAGGGCTAAGTGGCCTCGTCTACTTCCCGTATACGGGAATAAATAGGCGTTAGCTGATATAAGATTGGTGTTCTAGCCGAATAGAGGCAGATCTTCCCTTTTGTCAGAAATAAGATAATCCACAAGAGCACGGAATCTGGTAGACACCTGGATGATTAAGATGTGGAAGCTTCTCCTTAGGAGAAGTGAGAAATGTAGAGATTTTTCTAAACGGTCGAAAGGCAACAAAAATATTCAGTGGTTTTTAAACTTTTGCTATACGTTCACTGATGCATTGTACATAAGGGATAGTAATGCGCGTTATTTCCTCTGTGTTTGAAGAGGAGGACATATTAAAACTACTCAAAGTTCTTTTAATGAAGCAATTCTTATAACCATTAGATAGAAAGGAAGAAGTTATGTATTGTAGTTCTTTCTGTAAAAGATCATCTGTAGAACAAAAGGAGTGGGCCCGATGAACCAGTGTTTTAATAGTTCCTGCCTTTTGACTAGGATGGTGATGAGATTCCGCATGGATATAATGGCCTGTATGATACTTATATAAAAAATACTTTGGATTTCAAAAATAAAATTTCAGATCTTCATTTGGACGTTTCTGATATCATGATAACCTATCTTTGACAATATTTCTCCCAGACCTACGCATTGGTTTAGATATGTCGATGACATTTTTGCTGTACGGAATGGCTCTTCTGATGAACTTTAACAATTTCTCACTAATTTAAACGCATTTCATCCTAGAATCAAGTTTACCCTAGAAGTAGAATCAAATAAGCAGTTAGCCTTTTTAGATCTTCTAATTATTCGCCAACCAGATGGTAAACTACATTTCTCAGTTTATAGAAAGAAGACTCATACAGGCCATTATATCCATGCGGAATCTCATCACCATCCCAGTCAAAAGGCAGGAAGTATTAAAACACTGGTTCATCGGGCCCACTCCTTTTGTTCTACAGACGATCTTTTACAGAAAGAACTACAATACATAACTTCTTCCTTTCTATCTAATGGTTATAAGAATTGCTTCATTAAAAGAATTTTGAGTTGTTTTAATATGTCTTCCTCTTCAAACACAGAGGAAATAACGCGCATTACTATCCCTTATGTACAAGGCATCAGTGAACGTATAGCCAAAGTTTAAAAACCACTGAATAATTTTGTTGCCTTTCGACCGTTTAGAAAAATCTCTACCTTTCTCACTTCTCCTAAGGACAAGCTTCCACATCTTAATCATCCAGGTGTCTACCAGATTCCGTGCTCTTGTGGATTATCTTATTTCTGACAAAAGGGAAGATCTGCCTCTATTCGGCTAGAAGAAAACCAATCTTATATTGAATACTTTAAACCTGAAAAGTCTGGATTTTCTGACCATGCCATCTTCACTAGACACAGAGTTCATTGGAGAAAGACAAGAGGTCTTCACAAAAGTCAGTTTCTCATGGAACGCCTTTATAAAGAAACATGTGAAACTCTACTTCATTCTCCTAACTTAAACAGATCCGACGTCTTACGTCTATCCCCTTTATGGGAGATAGTACTTTACAAATCAGCTAATCTTTCCTAACTTTTTATTGTATTAATTTTTTTTTTTTTTTTAAGGAAAGTTATTGACCTTTTTAGTTATCTTACACCAGCTACTTAGGTGGCGCTTTTTGGAATTGTCAGTTAGTGTTTAATTTTGAGCTTAATGTACTGAAGAAGAAGATAATTATACTAATAAATAATCTTTCTACGTGAGTTTTTTCCGTTATTTATTGTGTACCGATATGTCTACTCACGGTTTACCTCTTTTAAAACTTAGTACCTCAAATAAAAACTCTTTGCAGCAGACATCAAGCTCAAGGATCACATTAACTTGGATTTTATTTTCTCGAGTTCCGATTTATGTTTTTCTAATATACAAAGTGTAATATAAAATTTATATTAATTGAAGAAAGTTAAATTAAAAACAGTTTTACTACCTGTGTTCGTTTTTTATTTAAAGTACATATTTATATTATACTTTTTCAGAACATTACCGACTATTATGCAAGACGGGGGGGGGCATCTAAATCTTTGAGCCGTTGAAGTGGGCATGATCCAAAAAGGTTAGAAACTACTGCCCTAGTTGATTCGTTGTAATTTTGCACAATTCTTTTCTTATGTCGGTATTAATACTAATTCGTAAAACTGTGACTGTGTCGTCTGCAGCGATATAGATAACTTTATGCAGTCATCCCTCTACTTACGTCCGTTTGAGTTACGTCCTTTCAAAGATACGTCCTTGATCCCAAAAGGGAGTAAATAACATTTCCGGCTATACTTTCGAACAAGACGCAAGCGAGCGTAAAGTAAAAAGGAAATTTTTTTTTTTTTAGCAACAATGCTATATTCAGCGGCAACCAACCTTGATTTTGTGTTTGAAAAATATGTTATTTGTGTATTTATCGTTAAAGATTTCTCGATGTTTTGTGCAACATGGCCCTACATGCTCAATTAAAAACTTAGCGAAGAATCACAGAAAAAGAAGCCAGCAGTTGGTCTTGAAACGAAGTTGCAAGTTCAAAGATAGTGACGAAACAACGACAAGGTCCTATGAGTGATTGGAAAAGCTACTTCCATCATGCATAGAGGACCTGAACCAAAAGCGCATACCTCTTATCACTATGACCATAACCGCTAAGGCACTAAATCTCTTCGAAATGTTCAAGGAGAATGCAGGGCCTGATTACGACTACGAATTCAACGCTACTTCCGGTTGGTTAATGAGATTCAAGCAGCGTTTTGTACTGCGTGATGTGACAATATATCTGCAAGTTCCAATTAGCAGGCTGCAAAGGCGTTTGTGGAGAAATTTGATAAAATTATTACGGAGGAATATTATTTGCCACAGCAAATATCTGATATGGAAATGACCTCCTTGTTTCTGGAAAAAATGCCCGAGCGGACAATTCATCGATAAAAAGCTAAAATTTGTGCATGGTTCAAAGCTCTTAAAGACTGTGTTACGATTCTGTTAAGGAGTATGTGGCTAGATATTAACTGAAACCATTTGTGATATGACACAGTGAGAATCCACGAGCCTTCAAACACATCTGGAAACATACCCTTCCAATTCATTATCGGAGCAATTAGAATCCGTGGATGATTCAAAAAATGTTTGTGGATGCATTAATCAACTGCTATGCGAGTGAAAGGGAAAGCTATTGTGCGAAAGAAATTGTAGAAATTAAAATTTTATTAATTCTAGATAATACTCCAGGTTATCCGTCTTATATCGGTGATCTTCACCAAGTTCAAAGTCATGTTTCTCCCTCCAAACACTACTCCATTGTTCCAACAGATGGATCAGGGAATTCTAGTAGTGTTTAAGGTTTATTATCTACGGATAACTTTTTCACAAGACATTTCTAATAATGAAGGAAACGACCGGACTCTCATGCAATTCTGGAAAGCATTCAATATTTATCATGCTGTTAAAAATATTGCAGTAGTTTGGGTCGAAGTGACCTCTCAATGAGTGGCATATGGAAAAAGACATTAAAAAGGTTTGTGCACGATTTTGTAAGTTTCGAAACAAATGAAGACCTTTGTAAATTGAGTGAAGAAATAGTGGGCATAGCGAACAACTTGAAATTCGAAGTGAATGATAACGACATAGTTGAACTCATAGAAAGTGACCCTGAAGAGCTGACTAAAGAACAATTGGTCGAACTGGAGGAACAACGTGTTGCAGAAGAGTAAGAACAAAAAAAGGAAGAGGAAAGGGAAAAACAAGGAGGGGTAGTTAAACAATTCACAGTGAAGGTCTTGCAGAAATGTTCTCTGCATTTCGCAATGTTCTCAATATGGTTAAAAACATGGACCGCAATATGGAACGCTACTTATTAGAAGAAAGGGAAGTACATGATTCGTTTGCTTGGTATAAACAAATTTATGATGAAAAGAAGAAGAGGAATAAGCAAAATACATTGAACATTTTCATCAAAAAAACAAAGGTTACACCAGAAGAGCCGCACCCTGGTCCTTCACATAGGGAACGTAATGAAGATGTGATTGGGAGAATGATCACCCAAAGGAAGATTTGGGTGATCATTCTCCTGTCAGTAACGCACAGTACAGTTCTATAATAAGGTTTTAAAAATGAAAATGACAGGATACTTATTACTGTTAAGTCCCAAACCCTATAACTCTGTTGATTTAATGTATCGACTTACGGCCTGCCTGAAGAACGGAACGCGGACGTAAATCGAGGGATGACTGTACTGCAATGCAATGAAGATGTTCCTAATTAATTTAATGCTACTTCCACGTATACAGAAGTAGAATGGCGAGATCAAATAATGGGTATTGAAAGTTTATTTTTCACTTGGTTAGACTATAATAAATTTAGTTTAATCCTTTATCCAAGTGTGAGCAAACAAAGTTTGCACCAGAAAGTATCTTCAGGACTGGGGTAAGGTGGTACAACACCAGGGAAACTCCTTGCAAAGATGGCTCCCACTGAAGAGACCTCAATAAAGGTAGAAACTAGTCTGGGAAGTGGCCCTTCCCTTAATGCATAACATTAGACATATCCGCAAGGAGATGTGTTTTGCATTTGGGAGATACTGAGATAGGAGTGTTGGTATCTTGCTCCACCTTTGCAAGGAGTTGCCCTGGTGTGGTACCACCTTACCCCGGTCCTGAAGATACTTTCAGGTGCAAACTTTGTTTGCTCACACTTGGATAAAGGATTAAACTAAATTTATTATAAATAATGGGTAACGGTCAGTTTAGCTGGGGATAATGTGATTGTGTAAATAGAAGCCCACTTGTAGTTATGAGTCCAATGAAGATTATATGGAGAGTTTGCAAGAAACCTGCATTCAAGCTGACCTCAACATTTTTGAAGTCTGGTGTGCATAACTTTGCCCTTCCGTGTTTTCACCTCCCTTGTTCTCACTTTTGTGAATGGCACCGATGTAACTCACTCAAGGAAAAGATGGACCTCTAAGATGACCTCGATTTTTTGTTCCTCGAACTCTCTGCACTGGATGACCAAGCCAAATCACCTCACTCACTACTACAAACTGCCTACTACACGTCACCTGAACGTTTGCCAAAAGTACTGCAGGAAACTCCTGATTAAATTAGATACTAATAAGTTTCCTGGTCAGATGGGATTATTCTAGTTGTGTTTACAACTTTTGGTCCAGAAATAATAACCCTCCTGTATCGGCTAAATAAACTAGCATTTTCTCCTGACATCTACCCAAGAGCATAATAGCGACCTATTTCAAGCCTGTACCCAAAAATGATACAAATGTAAGACATCTAACAATCGACCCTTTACTCTCACCTCGGTACTTTCCAAAGTAACGGAGGTTAGCGACAACCAGCTTCTTCATTATGTGGACACTCAGCAGTTAATTAGTAATCAGCGAAATGAATTCCGCAATCTCATACTGAAGATGACCTCAAAATTTCACCCACGTTTCACTCTCCTCCATGCAATGTAAGTTTGAGAAACCCAATTGCTCTCAATATTGCAAAGGTTATCTTGTCTGCTGAATAAGCTACTACTTATAGCCTCCTGCATTCTGTATTGCCATATATTATTGCCAGCTACCTCACTGATCGTTCATTGGTGGACATGGTTAATGACTTCCTCTCACATTGAGTACCAGTGGCTACTCGATGATGGAATACTCACGGGTTCTGCATTCTTGCACATTCTCTTCCTTCTTCAGAGCATTCTTCAGCATCTGGAAAGACTGGTTTTCTTTTCCGTTGAAAACATTACTTATTTTCCTTTAAACTCATAATGCTTTATGAATTCGGATCCGATCCGCCGTGGAATATTGTCCATACATGTGGATTTGGACATCCCAAAACCTGACTAGATTTTCTCGGCGATACTCTAAAATGGCAATCTGCATTTGTATCTTTCTGCCTCTCTGCACTGGCCACTACCATTCCTCCACTTTCGTCTAACTGTATAAGAGTAGAGTAGCCAATGGTCAACACCAAGAAACTGTCCAATTAAAAACATACCGAAAAAACTCATCATATGCCTTCATTCCATTTCCCTCTATTCCTTGCAACAATATCTCCAGCATGGGCAAAGGTGCAACTTCTCATTTAACAAGTCACGTTTTTGTAGCCTGCATAGATTGGAGGAATATGATGATCCCATGTATCTGCATCTGTGACCGCTTGGAATGGCTAAGAGAAGGAGAAATTAGGGAGGTTGGAACAGTCGTTGTGAGAGTATGTCATGTTGCCGGCCTATCGTTTGACAAATTGTTAACAAATTGGAACATACCATGTCAACAATTGTAATATCATACTGAGAGGGAAGCGCAGGGAGTCAACTGGACACATTGAATGAGGAATTCTGGACATCGACTGGAATAAGAGTCTGCTAAAAAACATATAGAACCGAGGATCTCACAAGCCACACATTTCCACACCCAATATGCATCAACATCTTCAGTGGTGCAAAGCGCGCACAGCGGGATGCGGAAATTTGAAGCCGTGATATGGAGCAACGAATCAGGCTACACCCTGTTCCAAGTAGATGGACTGATGTAGGTGTGACGGAAGCCCGGTGAACCTTTTTTACCAGACTGCATAACCCCAAATATGAAATTTGGAGGTGGCGGTGTGATGGTATGATCTTGTTTTATCATGGTTTGATCTCGGATCTCTGTTTGTGGTGCCACGGACATTGGACTCCGAGAGCCTTTTGAGCATTCTAGGAAGGGCAATGCTTCCTACTTTGTGGCGTTTGTTTGTAGGGAACTGCAACAGTCTGCTTCAGCAAGACACTGACCGTGTCATAAAACTGCTGCTCCTGCAAACGCCGGGTTTTGGGACGTGAACTGCCAGATACCAATTGATTACTATCGTGCGGTTATGGCAATTACGTCCCGTAGAAATGATGTCCGTTTTCGTGCAGTGTGTATATATATTGATCAGTTTATTATAAAATTATGGAAAGCAACAATAAAACAAGGTATCTGGTCAACCAGAATAGCTGTTAATAGAATGCTGTATGCAGACGATTAGATTACACTACAAAGATGACCTCCAAAAATCAGTTTACGAATTAATCAAAATAAGCCAGCAATATAATTTTAAAATTTTACAAAACAGAATAAACCTCATGGCATCGAAATCTCGGGATCATGTTAGGTCAAAAATAATTATAGAAAATATAAAATAATAGAAAAATATACAATATAATATGCAAAACCTATTATTCCCATTACGTGTACATAATATTTATTGATACACAATTCAAGTATTATTATCATATTTTCTGTTGATTTTTACATATATTTTTGAATGATTATTTTACTATAGACAAATAAAAATATTTTCATATATACAGGGTGGACATAAATTAACTTTCCCTCTTTGGAGGGACATCTATAACTAAAACTAATACACGGAATGAGACCACATTTTATATTGAGACTTTCGAAGGCATGGGGATATTAACGTTCAGGCAGCTATTCGAATGACTGACGAATTGTGCTAAATATGCCTCCTACCTCAGCGTGCTTTACTTCTTAAGTTGTTTTACTTTAAACAGTGCAATGCCGTCGGAATTTAGATGGCTTCTTAACGTGCGTAGATGTCCTATGTCAGCTGTAGCTCTGAGAGCTATGATTAAGAAGTTTGAAGAAACTGGATCACTAGGAGTTAGACCTGGCAGAGGACGGAAAGCAATGCAAGAAGAGACAGTAACAGATGTTGTTACTGCGGTGTTTGACGACACAGGGACAGTACTGGTCCTAGCACACGTGCCATAGCTCGCGAAGTTGATATGGCCTATGGTACAGTCTGTAGAATCTTACAGAAAATGCTTCACTTCTATCCATATAAGTTCACTCATGTGAATGTACTAACTACCGCAGATTATGATAAGCGCATGACCTTCGCTCTAACGTTTCTTTCCCGAATGGAGGTCGACAATGACTGGCCTTTGAGAATATTGTGGGGGTGATGAGGCTCATTTTTATCTGAATGGGTCGGTCAACCCTCACAACTGCAGAATTTGGGTATCTGAACATCCCCAAGCGATCCAGCAAGTACCACTGCATTCTCCAAAAGTAACCGTGAGGTGTGGCTTCACAGCCGATTTCATAATAGGACCATACTTTTTTGAGCGTATTACCCCTACAGGTCCTATAACTTGCTTCATTACTGGAGGGATTTATCGATGAATGCTGGAAAATTCCTGCATTGCAGCAAAGACAATGTTTAGACTCCATAATTTTCATGCAGGATAGGGCACGGCCACACATTGAACGTTCAGTACAGCGCCTTTTACGCCAGCATTTCAGTAATGAGAGGGTTATCAGTCTTCTTTCCGACGGCATGGCCTCCTCCATCGCCAGACATCACTCCATGTGACTTTTGGGTGTGGGGGTATTTTAAATCCGCTGTGTACGTTGGTGACATTCCCAACTTGCACGTCTTGAAAGAGAACATAAAACAGGCTGTTATGAACATCCAATCCGACTCCTTACACTCAGCTGTAGAGCATATCTCACACCGGATGCAATTTGTTGTACACAAGAAATGTCAGCACATTGAAAATCGTGTATGTGGTCCAGGAAACCTTAGTTCTGATGAATAAAACATTATTTCCTGTAAGTTCAATCACCACATTAATTTCTGTCTCTCGCAAGTTGTTGTTTTAGTTTAATTATTTTTATTTTTATTATCATTGTAACGCTCCACATATCCAGCTGGAATGAATGACGTGGCTGTCGCTTACACCGTCGAAATGATATTATTCCATTTTGTCTACCATTAATGTAATTATCCGCTTGTTTACATCTCCGCCAGCGCCAAAATTTCCCCTATCGGAGACTTTTGGTACTAAGTCTTTTATTCGCGGAAATCATCTACCGACGCCTTCAAAATTGTCGATATAAAATTTGGTCTCATGCCGTTTATTGGTTTTAGCTACAGATGCCTCCAAAGAGGGAAAGTTATTTTATGGGAAAACATATTATCAGGTAGTTATCATAGTTTATAAAAATGTTTAAAATGAAGCTGTTGAAATTATGTGGATGACCAAGTGATGTAACTATACTGCTTATTAGAAAATTAAATTCGCTCGATTTTGATCATTGTATTGTATGATAATTGTATTTGTATCAATAGAAGCAGATTATTGTATCAATCTTTATCCCAACAGCTAACACCATACTGCAGTAAGGAATGTACCCACGAATAGTATAAGCATCTTAAGAATGCTGCATTTTCAATTTTTTAACATAATATACTCTGTTAATTACGAACCTGAACTTGTTTGTTAAAAATGTGATGTAGGAGTTCCATTTCAGATTTTTATCGATGAGAAGGCCCAAATACTTGACTGATTTTGTTTTTTATGAATATGCTACAGTTACAGTTTTGTATATCACTATATTTCGTTTGACGCCATTTAAAAAATAACAGATGAAACAGCTTAATATTTAGGCTGCATAATAACATGTCTAAAAATAAAGAGATAGATGGAAAAATAAAGAAATGTTAGAAAATTTGGGAACAATTAAAGGACACTGAATAATAAACAAAAATGATAATCTGAACTAAAATTTTATAACGTAGCGGTCATTCCTACTCTATTATATTCTTCATAAATGTGGGCTGTTAAAAGAAAGATGAAAGTAAAATACAAGCAGCAGAAATGTGTTATTGAAGAGAAATTAAACCACGTGCAAAATGGGACCATATAAAAATTGAAGTCATCAGAAAATGGCTCGATATTTACAACGTAAATGGAAAGATCAAAGGAAATAGAGAGAAATGAAAGATAATTTATTTAGGATGGAAAGATGTCGGCTTCCAAAAGAGGTGAATAAATACAAGAGAAAAAGAGACGAGAAAGGAAATCAGATTCAAGATGGAACGACGAGTGAATTCGGAAGAGGCAAATCCTTGACCATTCTTTCTTTTAGGGTTATACGGTGGCCAGCTGACATATTAAAGAATTTATGATGACACAACACACTTGTTAGAATAATTACTTTACTTATCCTTAAGAAAGTATCATTCGACGTTTTGATCATCATCATTTTGGTCATCATCATTAGCAAAATATCTATATATGTGCAACATAAAAGATACATGACACTACACTACACTACACAAAATCAGATTCATCTCACTTTTAGGTAGTGCAGCTGCATGTAGCTTGTATCCTGTACATATATACATTTTCTAATGATGATGACCGCAATACAGAGGTCAAAACCTCGAATGATAAATTCTTAAGGATAAGTAGAGTAACTATTGTAACACCTGTGTTGTGTCTCCATAAATTCTTCGTGATGGAAACCTAATCCTTCAATAAGAAGAGAAGAAGAAGAAGAAGAGAAGAAGATTCTTGGCGAGCTCTTCCGTACACATTTTCTTTGAATTTGAAAATATAATCAAGAATAATAGAAAGACTATGTGTGTCCAAGAACGGAAATAGATTAAAGCCAAAGCATAAATAAAACGATATCTTCTTAGTTCTTATTGGACTTCTCTTACACCCATTGAAACTCAGGAAAGGGGACAATATCAGCCGCGACTGAGAGCGGAAAGCATCGCACACAAAATCTATACACCTTTAGGATGAATTCGCGAAATCCCACTTAGATATTCAGCACATGATTCTATTCGGTTCTATCCATCAAGTAGAGGAGAGTTTTTCCTTTCTTCGTTACGCCGGTTGCGAAGATATTCGATTTCTACCATACAATAACCGAGTATGAAAAAATATTTTCTCTGCAAAATTCGTGATTTAATCCAAAATTATAAAACTTGCATATTCTGTCTCTAATATGCAGAGCTCATCTTACAGACAGAAATGTAAGTATGATGGTTTTTTGCTACAAGACGGAGGCAGTTCTTTGCTATTTTCTCTCTCCACTCTCTCTCTCTCTCTCTCTCGCTTTCGTTCTCTCATTAGAGAGAGAAAGTCTGCCGTCTGCCGTACTTTCTCTCTCATTCTTTCTCTCTCTCTCTCTCTCCGTAGATCCGGATACACGGGGGGGGGGGGGAAGACAACTGTCATCTTCTTGTGGCAAGATATCCTAACACCCTCTGACCACTGCTGTCTTGTTTAAAGACTGCGGTAGTTGTCTGCCTTACTCTCTCTATCACCTGAGACGTATTAATTCCTCGATAGCCTAATCTCACTCTCAGTGAATGTTTGAAGTATGGCGAATGGCTGGCGACCTGCTTTCAAAAACGTACTTTGGGATTTAGGGGATGCGGCTATTCCTTTTCGGTAAGAAAATATTGCAGTGGATTAATTACTTTATTTTTTACCCAGTTCGACAGGAGTGTACATATAACCGTCGTCATCTGAGTTGTGTAATTTAAAGGTATCTTTTAAATGTTTCAAAAAACGTTGTTCGTATTATTTGTTTATTTCTTTTTTAGTTTTGAGATCAAAGATATGACTCTGCAACTTTTGTTTCAGAAGATATCTTTGATCTCAGAAGAAATTCAAGTATCAAATAAAACTGTTAAAATTCTGTGTGCTTTTTACCAGTGAGTTTCTATTGATTTCATAGTTTAATAAGGATGTATAAAATGTTTTGCAGCCTCTGAAGACATTTGTGGATGGTGCCATATTTTGCAGAAGAGAAAAAGCGCCAAATAATGACGTCTTCCGTGTCTGTCCCATTTCCGACTTGAATGTATGTGATTTGAATAACAGATAGCAAAAGTACCTTTTCTGTACTAACTCTCTCTCTCTCTCCTCACAGATGCCCTTCAAATGCTTACATGCAGCGATGAGAATTAAAAGTATTGTAAATATCCCATTTATTCATTTTAATTCTCTAACACAATGAGAATAAGCTAGAAAATTATGATTATTTCGTATTCGTAATCCTAATCAGAATAATATATATTTGCATATTCTGGATGTTTTTTTAGGTTTACACGGAACTTTATGTGGAGGGAAACCGTTTGTGGAGACCTACCGCTAATCTGTCTAAAAAAATTGAATTCTTTCACTAATTATTTCAACATTTCAATCCAAGATTCCTTTTTCCTATTATAGCAGTAATCCGGTGGCTACAGTACGATGTCCACGAAAAACCCACGGCTGCATCGACTACATTGCGGTTAACAGATCTAAAATGTAGTCGTCTTTCTCACAAGATGCTACGAAATGTTTCAAACATTAAAGGTTTCCTACTCGTTTCACTCCCTGATTGATTATTTTTGCGATTTTAAAAACGATCACGAGTAGAAGAAAAGTTCCAACATTAGAAATGTAGAAATATTTTCACTAAGATGTGCTTTATTTATTTTCAAATGTTAGTTATTATTATTATTATAATAAAAATAATTATTATTATTAATATTAATATCTGAGACCTCCAGATAGTCAAGGACTTATCATGGGAGGCTACAAATCAATCAAACCAGCTATCATACCTTCCCTTAATTTGATTCGCACTGGATGCACTCACTACCCCTAATGGCAAATTATTCCACTCACTCACTGCTCTCTGAGAAAAAAACCTAGCTATTACCCCTTTCTTGACTGTGAATAAACTTAACTTCAATGGATGTCTCCGTGTTCTCTCCCCACTTACCATATAACAAACAATTTCATCAGTTGAAATCCTATAACACCCATTCATAAGTTTATACACCTCTGTCATATCATCCCACTTTCTCCTGTTAACCAGAGTCTGCAGTACACATACTCGCAATCTGTCTTCGTTATCTAAATCCCATCGGATATAATCTTGGTAACTTTTCTTTGCACCCTTTCCACAGTTTTTTTATCCGCATGGAACCCTGGCGACCAAATCTGCGCACAATAATCCAGGCACTTATCCTCTGAGTTGTACTTGCAACGTTTTCTATGTGGCCTTTGAACTTTTGTTATTCAGCAATACTCCAAGATCCCTTGCCTCTTCAGTTTCTTGCTAATATAATATGGCACTGGAATTCTAATCACGCCAAAGTGCAAAACTTTACACTTACTAACATTAAACTTATAGCCATTTTCGTTTACCCAGCTTTCCAATCTATTCAAATCATTTTGTAATTGCTGAGTATCAGTACATCCCTGATTGCCCTGTCTCGCTTCACATCATCGGCAAACAGTTTCGTATGTGATGGTAGACCCTGCGTGATTTGGTTATTGTATAGATTGAATAATAATGGCCCAAGGACTGAACCCTGACGTACACCACTGGTCACCTTAAATCTGGCAGATTGACAGCCACTGTATACCATTTATTGTATCTCTCTATTAACCATCTGAGCTAAGTCAAAATGTTATTTTCCAATCCCATATTCTCCAGTTAATTCTCATTGCCTTAGAAACATTTTCATAGTGTATCCATTCCCTTTATCCATCCTCGGCCGTAACATTGTTATAAAATATGAGCAAATTGGTAAAATATGACCTTTCTTTGGTAAACCCATGCTGTTCCTTCCAGAGTGTAAGATGTTTTTCTACCCATTTCTCTATATGCGAGATCGTACCAACTTCTCTAAAATCTTCACTACCACACCACAGATACTAACAGGTCGGTAGCCAGTCACCTGGTTTTGCACCACCATTGTACGATGAACTATCATACAATCCTTCCATTCCTGTGGTATCATTCCTGAGCTAAGACTCAAGTTATTCAAACTTGTAAAAGGCATAGCCAATTCGGCTGTAGGAAAGAGGTAGATATTCCATCTGTCTTCCCTATAGACAAATTGTTATCTAGATTATGCAACAGCTGTTCAACTTCATTTTCATATACCTCTAATTCTTCACCCAGCTTAGTAGTAACAGTGTGCACCACACTGCATACACCTGGTTCATATATCTCAGCAAAGTGACCACTCATTTACTGAATAATCTCATTATCTTCCGCCACTCGAGTACAATCTGTATTCAATAACGTTAATCTTCCACATTCATTCTTTCTTTTGCTTGAGATATAACGATATCATTCTTTGGGCTTTAGCTTTTATTGCCAATTACTTTCCATTCTCCTTTTTAGCTTTCCACACAATACTCCTTACTTTTCTGACCTGATCTTTATATATTTCATACCTCGTCTCACTTTATTCAAACGATATTCTTTCCTTATCGTGTTGTTGTTGTTGATCTCTTGCTGAATGAGGTGGCACATCCATTTCACTCGCAACCTATTTATTCTTCGAGCACTAGGGATGCATTCAGATACCGCCTCATTCAAGCAAAAGATTTCCAAAGATTTCCATGCATTGCTGACATTTTCCCATTCGGTAACCGATACCATGGGATCAAAGATAGTATTTATTATTCTCCTAAGTTGATCATAATTTCCAGCTTTGTAGTTCAGCATGAAAACTCTTTTAATCAGAGGTTTAATACAAGTAGATACTTCCCAAGGTAAAAAAGCATGATCACTGTCACTAATTGGGGATAAACTAGTCATATTCTTGATAGAGACCCCTTCTGACGTATGAGCAAATACAACCTTTTGACCTCGATTTCCTTCTTTCACATGCTGCTTGAGAAAGTTGTCTCGCAACAATTCAGTAATTTCCTGTTCTTTCTTATCACGAGATTTCTCTTCTAAGCAATCAATGATCTGAAAATTTAAATCACCCATAATGATCATTCTCTTGATATCCATAAGCTTAAATTGGCGATGCTTTTCTTCGTCCTCTACAGCTGAGCCGCCAGGTCTGTAGCAACACCCCACCATATATTTCATTCTGTTAACCTCCACTTCACACCAGATAGACTCAAAATCACCGTTACATGGGACATTGTTACCATCATTGTTTTCTTGTATTTCTACCCTAACTGGACTTAAGTCATCTGACATCATTAGTAGCACTCCTCCTCCTTCTCTCTTATCTCTTCTGTCATTCCTTAAAATAGTATACCCATTACACTCGATCCCACTTATGTAACTCGTTTCCTTTTCATTTCTTACTTATGCGGATAACACATGTGGAATATATAAAATTTATTAAAGAACAAAAAATATATTTCATTAAATGCAGCACGGACAGCGTCAAGTCGAAAAGAAATTATCTCTTATTAAATTGGTATAAACCATGACATACAAGATGAATAATAAGAAAGAGTCACCTAACACAAACCAGCTTTTTTCAATTGCAGATTACCGAATCGTCTGAGTTTCAATATTGTTCGCGGTAGAGTAAGATTCGTAATGTACCTACCTTCGTTGAAAAATATGGCCCTCTAAATCGTCCCATAAAATGATTGGGGCTAAACAACTACAGAGAACGGCCCTTCTCGGGTAGGCTGCGTGGCTTCAGCCATCCAATGGTACGCTATTCCCTGCTTTCGTAGTTTGCACCCCTGTAAGGTCTCTTGCTCGCTGCAACTGAACTAATTAATATAAAGGAACTTTCCACTCTTAGGACAGTATCGCAAGGAACACCGTAGACGGCCTTATCACCGACGCTCCATTTTGTAATTGTTAGCAAGGTCCATTTCCATGTTCATAGGGGCTTCGTGCTTTCTCCTTTGCTCGAGTTCTCTGTGTTCATCGATCATCTAAGCATCTTGTAAAATCTAATGCTCCTGTCCCTCTGTAAGATAGGTCAAGGCTAGATGAACCCAGAGAAAGGGCGAATGCATGCGTTATGGGAGTCTACCTATTAATTGCAGATGAGCGAAACATCAATACAACTCCTTCATCTGATCTGCATTATAGATCCTTCAATGCAACAAAATCACGCAGAAATTTTAAGACAATAGTCGATGACTACATTTATCAGCTTAGTAATAATCAGGAATTCATTCCTCCTATGAATAATTATTTTTTAATTAAAACTTCTTTAAATTTTAGAATTTCATTTGCTTTTGTCTGTACATGAACCTACATTGTACTCCTATTGTCATCATACCACAGAACGATATTATTTGCAACGGTTTATTTAATCGAACTGCAAACATGTGGAACAATAGTCTTCTCAAGATCCTACAAGAGATGTTAAATCTTCTCTTACTTAGTCCTGGTATTTAAATTCAGGGACCTATTACAGACCAATTACGTAGATCATTTCAGAAATTTTTGTAAAGGGTTTACAAAAAATATATCTTCATGATGTTAAATAAGATATTTTAATCCTTCTGATAGATGTGCCGAAACTATCATCGTATTAATCGTCTTAATTTCTTGAAGACTATTAAAATATTAGTTATACTGTTCTTATGAAGGATTATATTCCGGAGTTATAAGTAGGTTATCCATTAAAATTTCTATTCGAGATTAAACATCGTCTATTTCTTCTACACCTGATGTTAGTCAAGGAGATTCTTTATCATCATTTATCTTTTACATCGCTATTAGTGGCTTTCTTTCTTCACACCGCCATACATTATTTTTAATTTAAATGGATGCCAAACAAATGTGACGGGAGGGTGCCGATGATCTGTTATTTGTTGCTGAAAAGAAGATGGGTCTTCAGATGTTGCTAGTCCATGCTGCTCAGTATTTTACTCCCAGAGGTCTTGATATTGATGAAGATAAGTCTTTTACCATCGCCCTAATACCCTTTTACATCGCCCTTTTACCATCGCCCTAATTTCCTGTCATAACCAGATAGGACTATCGCCCTATCTGGTTATGACAGGAAACGAAAGTCCAGGATTAGATCTTTAATGTTTTCAATCGCCGTTTTAAACTTTTCGGGATTTTGATAAAGTGGCGGAACTTCGAATTAATGTATTCGGCAGCTGGATTACGATCTTGGTCGATCAACTTTCTACATTTCTGGATAAGCTACGAAAAGCTTCATAGGAAGGTCAAGAATGCATTGTGTTATCAAATTGATCAGTATTTCATAAATAATTCAATTCTTTAGTGTTACGTGTAAAAAACCAACTTTGACTATCCGAACAGACTAGATAAACAAGCACTAAGCAAGCAGTTTGATCCTGTGTGACAACACCACATGATGTTCCAGTTGTTTAACTTCAAGCGATCTTTAAATCTGACGGATTAGGAAAGCAATCAATGTGATGGATGGTCCCTTGCTTAAAATATAAGGTTAAATAAACTCCAACATCCATCTCCACCTTTTCTAGAACTGTCTTTAGAACTCCTTTCATTCGATGAGACTTAACTAAAACTAGTTTGACAATTGATAATGGAATGCGCATTGTTTCTAATTCTGTCGAAGAGAAGAGATGGGAGAGACTCCCGTATCTCGCAGTCCACGGGAATACCTTCAGTGGACTATTACAGGTTACTTCTCAACATCTTGAGATGGAAGATACGAGAATATTGTCTGAATGCGAGTATATTGATCTGGACAAGGCTAATATAATAGCTCTTCTTATTAAGGCTTATATAGTTCGCTGCAGGCATAATATAGGAAGTATATGTAGGACAGGATGTGGTTTCAGAAAGGGTATGACAAAATTATATCATTTTTCTTAGAACCCTCCTCATTAAAGTTAAAAGACAGAATGTAATATGTGCCATCATAAAGAACCAACTAGATCAGAAAGGATGGTTAGTCAGAATGGAGCCAATTATCAGGACTGAGGAAGCGATACGAAAGACTGATCTTTTGGCATCAAAAGACGGTAGAGTTGTCCTGTGGAACGAACCAAGAACTTCATCGGTCAAATGAAGATAAGATAGATTATTTTTCTCTTAATCCGGATAATAAAAGACAACGTTTAGAGGAAGATGCGCGCTACATGCTTTTGTTTGCTACAATTCTCTGAAATAGAAGCTTATGGTGTATAAATTCCTTTAAACTTGTACAGGTGTTATGTGTGTGTTTGTGGGTGGGTGGGTGGGTGGGATTGAGTGTGTGGGTGGGTATGGGTGGCTGATTTCTGCTAATTATTGTCCTAGCTTTATGGTACTCTAACACAAACGATTAAAAATAAAAATAAAATAAAAAATAAACGTAATTAGTAAACAACCGTTTTAAAAGAACTTGTGAACTACACAAATATTTCTAAATGTTTGAATATGGGTATCACGTAGAAAATAAAGTTATTAAGAACTGCGATATATTTGAAACAATGTGTGGTAACATGAATATCACTAGAGTTCGTCAGAAGATTCGGTAAGCTATAATGAAGAAAGCTAATTTATGCAACGTGATACATTCTCAAGATTCATACTTGAATATAGTTGCTGATCATTTCTTCGTTCATCTTGAGGAGATTCATATTACTTTGAATGAAATATATGAGAGTTGATTAGTAAATTCTATATTTTCAGATGTTCTCCGTATAAATATTAAATTACGTCCGGTGCACATGTTCTCCTGTTTGCTGTTCGATTTTTTCCATTCCTTGTACGAAGATTCAGAATAAATCAGACTAAACTCACCCATTCTGAAAAAATTAAAAAATCAGTGCCTTATTTACTTCAGGCATTTAAAACAACGAGGATATCAACTATCACAGAAAATCAGTTACATAAGCAGTTAAATAAATGTGACACTCTTAAGTCTTAATATACTAGCTTACATAATTTTCTTGGAAATCTTTTATGTAGAGTATGACATAGTTTTCGTAGTTTTACTTTTCTAGCTACGAACTGAAGCCTGAAATTTATCGAGCAAGAAAACGGAAAGAATTTGTATTGTGTTTCAGAACCTTGTCTAACTTTTTGAGACTGATTGGGCAGTTCAGTCTCCCCCTATAGCGAATCAGAGATAGCTGGCGCATTGATATCACTAATTGAAAGCTGCATATGATAAAGAGATAATCGAAATGAGACACCATCTCGTGGTCACTAACCCTAACACAATATGTTTTTGTCTGAGATTCTACAGTTGATATTCTCGAGTTACGTGGACGAGAAACCCTAGTTTCTCAGAGGGAAAAAACCGCTTGTAGGAGTAACCCGATGTTACTCCTACAAGTGACAATACCCCTAGGTTGCCCAAAACCCATCACCCCTAAAAGAAATAAAAGTACTTGAAATATTGATGTACGCAATAATTTTACTTTCATCCATAATGTTCTTAAAATAAAAAATAAAAGTAATTAGTAACCAACCGTGTAAAAAGAACTTGTGTACTAGACAGATATTTCAAACTGTTTAAATACGGGTATCACGTGTAGAAAATAAAGACGTTATTAAAAAGTTATTGGCGATATTGCGCCAAGACGTCTATAGACGGCAAGGTTATCATGGATGCGAAGTGCATATTAAAATTGTAATATCATTGGTATTACATTCAAATATATGATGGATACGAAGCGAATGAGGATGCGTATTTGATCCATAATGGCCTATAGGGTGGTTAAACAATAAGTTTATGACTTTATCTATTATATTCCTATTATTTTGTTTTATTTATATTTTTTATTTTTTATTTATTTATATTTTTTTATTTTTCCATTGAACTTCGAACATTGACAACTACAATAATTTGAAATAAAGAAGTATTTTTTCTATTGCTCCTTTTTCTTTGTTTTGTTTATCATTATTAAAGCATTCTCGATGATTGCGGTAAAGAATTGAGTATAAGCTACGTGACAGATATCCACAATAACAAGGTTATTCAATACTGTTATTATTATACCGCTTTTCAATCTATTTAATCTTACGAATGTGAATTTTTTTTTTTTTTTTGTGTGTGGGGGGGGGTATTTTTTGGGTTTGTGATTGAAAACAGATTTATACTGAAAATAAATACATTTTCTTATATCACATTTCAGGTAATATTGGCAGTTCTGTACTGTACGAAAGAAACAATTCCAGACGTGGATATCGCAAAATTAGGAATTCAGGTGGCTGAAGCATCAGAGAAGGTAACAGAATATAATAAGGCTTCCATTAATATTTAAGCCATATTCTTCGAAAAATATCAAACTTCGCAAACACCTTTGGATTCTTATCACAAATACAATTATTTTAGTTTTAAGTTTAACGTTGTATATTTCAATCGATGAAGCAACTACATGATAGTTTTATTTTTTAATATATTTTATATTTTTCATGTTTTGTATAACTATTAGGCCTACAAAGAGTGTGCAAAGTTGATAAAATAAGAATTACTTTGATTCTAACCTAGTACTGTCAAACGAGAGCGATTTATCAATGACCATGGGCACGAGGAGCATCAGAGTCTGATCAGTCTTATATCAGTCTTCTCTCTCTCTCTCTCTCTCTCTCTCTCTCTCTCTCTTTCTCTCTCTCTCCACTTACAATACACATCTTAATTTATGTAAATTTGCTACCCACCGATTTAGTCCATAATCTACCCGCAATCTGACAGATTGAGGAAACAACTCCACTACCTTTGCTTTTCCTTCGTTCACTCATTTTAAAAATGTCTTTCAAATGTAACTTTCTCTTCATAACTTCCGTTAATTATGTGTTTGAGATTCGGTTCCATATATTATTTCTCTCGGGTGATCTTTTGTCACTTTCTTCTCCTTAAAATCCTACACGTGTGTCAGTTACTGACGTTTGCGACCATCAGAATGTCTGGAGTAGTGGTGAAGATTTTGGAAAAGTTAGTAAGAGTTCTTATAGTGAGTGAGTTGACAAAGAATCTTTGTTCTTTGCGGTCCAGAGCATGAATTTGTAAGGGGAATATTTGTAGTTAATGTTTCAGCAAGTTGCTCATATTTCAAAACAATGTTACTGTTGAGGTAGACCAGGGGAATTGATAAATAACGATACTTTTAGACATCGGGCATGATGTATCCTCTCAAACGACTTGGCCAAGTCGTTTGAGAGGATACATCATGCCCGATTGCATAAATTGTAGAATTTATTAGGAACACATTCACGTGAAGAAGACTTGGAAATGTCTAGTAATATGGATATATTAAAAAAGAAACAGAAGGGTTTATTCTAGCTGATGAATAACAGGCATTACGAACTAATTCAATCAAAGCAAAAATTTTGAACATCACTAATAACAGCAAATTTAGGTTATGAGATTAGAAAAATGAGACTGTAGAACATTTAATCGGTGCTTTCCGCAGGATAACTCAAACTGATTGTAGATATCGCAATGATCAAGCGCAAAAATAATTCATTGACATGTATGCAAAAAAATATGGCCTTTCCTACATCTGATAACTGGTGACCGCATAAAATAGAGACTGTATTGGAAAACGAAACAGCAGAAATTCTCTCGGACTTTACGGTATAAACTGGTCGGCATTTGGAAAACACAATAGACTTGCTATCACAATTATCGAACATCGACAGGTTTGGATTATAGATATCGCAGCACCCAGTGATAACAACATTAACAACAAAGAACTGGAAAAAATTACTAAATATCGAGATCTGGCAATCGAAGTTGCCCGGCTGTGCTGAAACACACCAAATTCATCCCAGTAGTTAACAGTGCACTTGATACAATTTCAAAGAATCTGTCCAACTATCTACAAGAATTAAACATCACAGAAGTGACCCCATATGAATTACAAGAACATAATTACTTGGAACAGTCCATATTTTACGACGCTATCTGACGGACTATTCTTAGATTCCTTGGTAGAATCTAAATTGTTCTGTATCACCAGTCCAATTGTTCTTTAAATGATACATTGTTTTGACTTTGTTAATATTGAAATAACACACAAAAAACACATTCGAAGCGCACTCCATCATAGGACTTTAGTCTTTACTTCTTCTACCTCATTTTCCCCAAATATTGCTTCTTGTGAGTTATTTGATGTTTGTTATTACAACTTCAAAATTTATTACTGATGATGTGTCTGTGAAAGACGAAATATTGAAGTCGATTATACCTTTTATTCAGTTATTTCTTTTTGTGCTGTAAATTATTTTTTCGACACCCAGAAATTCCAACACCCAGAAACCATAGGGAAAAGATCAGATTAAACAAATGGTTATAATGTAGGAAATGCATGATGAGTTCGCTCTGGCTTCTATGACATGTTCTCGAAGAACCTCCTATAGGGATCGAGCTATAAAATAAGGTACGCCATCCTACATGAAAATAACTGAATTCATACACAGGCACCACTATGTCTATGGCACAACAACAAAACTGTTTATTATATCGCAATACCTGGCAGTAAGTGAGCAGGATACTGGACCCGACTGGCGAATGTTCTCAGTGAAGAATGGTTCAATGATAAACGAATCTGTAAACTCGCACCAGAGTAAAATTTAGGGTAAATGCAAAGGAATTTGGATTTTATGCGGGTTTTGCGTAGGTAATGCAGGCGCAAACTTGATTTATTTGTCTGTTTGCTTACTTGGGAAATGGAGTAAAACCAGGTTTAAAATTGCTTGGTATCTTTAACAAATATATATATATATATATATATATATATATATATATATATATATATATATATATATATATATATATATATATATCCGCAGGACTTTGAAAATCGACTGACATCCGCTTAACATTCCTTGTTCGGGTGGAGTTGGAGTTGGATAATATATATGTATTATCAGTTGTTAGACAACTGATAATATATATATTATCCTCTGTGTTCCTGAATTAGCATCTTTTCTTTATATTGGATGATTTCACAGAGCATTTTATAAACGCCGTTAAATTTCTTTTATGGGAAGCGAATGATTAATATACCCTGTCTGCAGTTCTCTGTAGACAGGGTATGTCCGGTGTGACTCCTCTACCCTGCTTGCTCGAGGTTTGAAATGGCTAGAGAAAGTTACACGGTTTTCCCTAGAGCACGTATTCCGGACTATGTAAACAATTAATAAAATAAATAGAACAAAACAATGCATAAAAATCTTTATTTCACCCACTGTGCTCTTGTGCTGTAATGTTTCCGCCTTGCGTTGCCTCGAGGCGTAAGGCAAAAATAACTTAATCTCAGCTCAAGTGAATCTATATTTTATTCACGTTTAGTCATCTATCTATTTGCCGAATGTGTAAACTTGCCACCAGGGCCAATATTTTGTTACTTTGCCCATACGACAAGAGAAAGAGAATTCTCGCAGTTATCGTCCTAATACAGACTGACAACTTCGAGTTATCTCGTACTCGAGAGTTAACGAGTAAATATAAGTTTCTTCCTTAATACTACGGGTGTAATATTGGCTTTATTATGTATTTATTTATATTCTTACATGATCTATAAACTATTCTTTTGAGACGAACTATAGAAATTTGTCAATCCACTTCAGGTTTTCAACCTGAAGATGATTGAAATTGGGTAGGTTGTCTTATGCACTCATTCATTTAGAAACAAATCCTTGCTTACAAACCTTAGTTGTTGTGTTGTTGAACAGAAATATTTCTTGGCACGAAACAGTCTCTGAAAATTCCTTATTCCGGTACGAATTTGTCTTCTATTGAAGAATTCATTTTATAAAAATTTGGAGAATCGTTTTTCTAGGGCGATGTTCGCCAACATTTCCTTAATGGACTCCTAAAGAAAAGAGGCGTTCTGAAGCGTTCAAGTCCAGCAAAGAGGACAGAATTTTTTGCTTTCATTTTTTCGTTTCCACAGCCTATTTTCTAGATTACGTATTTCCATTTAAAACGTGCTTAATATTGACCAATCAGGGACCACGAAATAACATCACATGATCGAACTAAAACGAAATATCTCCCGAAAAGGGAAAACTGAAGTGCAGGATTCATGGATAGCTGAGAGTTTATGGATTACTTGTGAGGTGATCTAAATAATATTTTTATTTGCGTCCTCATCGAAGGATGGGAATTTCTTTTCTTTGTTTCTGTGAATTTTATATATGTATTTATTTTAATTTATTTTATTATTTCTTATAGCTTTGCTATTGAAAACTGGCGACAATGTGGAAATTGGCAAATCCAATCTTGTAAGATTATTTATTTATTTCAGTTAAACGTTTCTGCTTTAATTTAATGTCTTTAATATTTTATCATTTGCAATGTGTAATGAATCATTTCCACGTCGATCTCTAATTATGATATAGCGATGAGTGTAAAGCTCCTTTAGTAGGAGTCAACGAGAATGCTATTTTTGCCGAAAATCCTCTTAAATTCGAATTTTTATCTTTCAACTAGATCTCGCTTTATGACGTGCGATTCTTCGATTTTTCAACATCGACAACAACAGAACTGTAACGGGGAGGATGAAGAAGAAGATAAAGAATGCATGAAGTGGCGGTGGCAGATGTTGATGCCGAATGTTGTGGATTGGAGATCAATCACCAATCAATATGTATTAAAATACAGTTCGAATAAAGAAACTCTCACCACTTCAACTTATTCACCTTCTCTTTGCTTAATTGGAAACCTCATGAAATTATGCGTCCGCATTTCAAATTAAAATAAATACCCACCATAGTTAGCTCAGGCATTTCTAGCCCAAAGGAATTTTAGGCTAGAAATGCTTGTTGGTCTGAAAACTAATTATTTCGCAGATTTCTTAAACGATTTTTGTTATTATTTTCATTTTGATTTTCACAGCTCAAAAAGAATTCAAAACAACATCGAGGTGGAAGAAACAAAACCCTGACTCAAACACACAAGATTTCTAGGACCGTTTTCAAGGGACGCGATAACAGTTTGGTTGCAACTGCAAATTTAAAATAGGAAATACTTCCAATGGGATTCAGCGTATATCATTACTATTGCACTTCAATATACGAGTATTTTAGTACTTGAGTGTTTGTCCAAACCTTTTCCTTAGCAAATTGCGTGGCTTGGAAGAAACGGTCCTGAAGTTATTTGAGAATTGTCATAAAAGTAGCAGAAATAAAAGGAAGAGAGAGAGAGAGAGAGAGAGAGAGAGAGAGAGAGAGAGAGAGAGAGAGAGAGAGGGAGAGAGAGAGAGAGAGAGAAAGAATCAACAGTTAGAGGTGGAAGTCTACAATTGTAGGTGTTGGAGATTCGAACCTGTTCCACATAGATATATATATATATACATATATATATTAGGGTTACCAAGTAATTTTATAAGATTGGTTATTTAACTCCTAATCCCAAGTATGCAAACAATTGTTTGCGGATGAAACAAAGTTCAAGTCTAAAGATGGTACAACACCTTGGTGTTGTAACATCTTTATCTTTGTGATTGTTATGATTTCTTGTGATTGTTATTTGAATCGGAACAAACCATCATGTGTGGCCTACGTCGGAAACTGCAGAGCAGATTTTCACTGGAATTTGGTTATTATAAAGAAACAGGAACTGTCACAAAATTCATAAAGGAAAGGAATCCAACTGGTACCCTTTTCTGGATTGCCGACGACAATACACTTCAGCTGAAAAACAACTAAAAGTGAATAACTAAAATAACTAAATAACTATAAATGTCTCTCGCTCTCTCTGTACATATATATATATATATATATATATATATATATATATATATATATATATATATATATATATATATATATACATATATATATATATATATACACATATATACACACACATATATATATATATATATATATATATATATATACAGAGAGAGAGAGAGAGAGAGGGGGGGGAAGAGGTGTTAATTATTCGTCTGAATCGTGAGTATCGCGTGCATTGATATTTTGATTTCGTGTAGTGAAGTTCTGTCTGCATTTGTGTAAATGTTCAACAAAGTTCCTGATAATATTGATTATGGAGAGACCCACATTGTATATCTTTCTAAAATATGCACCTTTTATTATTTGTATTCTATAATTATGAAATATACAAAATATGGCTGTGATCTTGCAATATACAGTTCTATACAAAAATATAATACAGAAATACAATAGAAAACAAAATAAAGAAGCTAATGATTCGATATTAATTGCCTTATTATTCCATAATGCAAATCGAAAATCCTTTCGGACGTGTGTAATGCTATGCATTATAGAAAGAGCAAATATTTAGACGGTTTCTAACTTTATTGACTGCACGTATGAGCTGTACTGTACTGTATTGTATTTTGTGTCGCCTACTATTGTGTCATACTATACTCTTTAGCAGCTGCAGGAACAGCGAGCCCTCCCTCCCCCCACTAGGCTTAGTTACCTATAACTGATTAGTAAGGTGGTCTGGAGAACTGCAACAGAAACACAAACTAATATCGTAATATTATTTTATTATGATACTGTTGCGAAATATTCTGATTTCGTTTTGAAGCGAAAGCTGTAATTGTTGAGAAAAAGCAGTTCCAAGGAATGGAGACATGGAAATTGATGTAGAGAGAAGTGGAGAAAGTCGCCGTCTGATTGTTTTAGTTTGAACATGAAAAGTGCCAAACCAGCTGTCAACCACCTTTCTACCACTTTTGCAAGATGGTAGACCAGCTGTCTACTATAATGTCATCCGTATGTTAATACATAAATGGAGAGAAAAATAAATAAAAACGACTGCTTTTCCTAAGAAGAATGTTCAATGAAAACTGCTGTAAATGAACAAGCCAGTGTTTTGCTGATCGTTTCTTCACCTATTGGTAGTGCGATGATCAGCAATAACTCACACCAGATCGGATTTCTTTTCGATCAATTGCTGCAATACGTTCAAATGTTATCAACTACTCAATGAAAGATCAATTGATCTGTGAACGGAGATTATGTAAATACGAAATTCGTATACTCCAACTTGATATTCAAATAGAAAAATAACTCTTGAAATTTAATTCTTTCAAAATGAAATAAAAACATTTAAAACATTAAGACCTACACGCACTGATCTTGGTCCTGGTTATGAATAAAAACAAAAACACATTCATTTCAACTGAGTTCATTAGGAGGAATTCTCTGCATATGCACTTTTTTCATTGTAGTGGATTTACCTGGGGATGTTATGAACCTTTTAATCTATTCCTGCGGTTTTCTTGAGATATTAGATCACACTGATCAGGTATGCTAAACAAAAGAAGTACTTTCTTCTTTTTATCTTTCCATGTTAATTCTGTGGCGCTTTTTAAAATCATGACTACATTCGCATGCAACCAAGCTTAAACCAGAATTTCAAATGCCATTTTTATCATTTTAAAATATGGTGTTCGTAGATTTAATGCATTTCATTTGACAAGCTAAATAAATAAATTCACATAATCTAAATTCTCTTATACGATGACATCGTTTCGCTTTTAATGAGAAATACGAATACTCAACAACTAAACCTATTGTTGTAATAATTCTGTCGTGGTGGTAATATGTGAGGAAAGAGAATTTCTCCGACATTGCTAAGGTCACATTCTTGATAAAAATATGAAGACTATATGTATTCACGAAATTTATGTATATTTTATCTTCTTATAGATTACACCCCTGTAGAATTTTACGTCAACTTTCTTGATTTACGGAGCCAAAGAAATTTTTTAAAATTCTCTGTACATCAATTTGCGAATATTTCTTTGAAATATTGGAAATGTCGCTTTCCCAACTTCTTTATATTCTAATTTTGTTTTACGCATTTTGTTATTCTCTGCTTGTACTTCTACATTCAATGTGAGTTTAGCCTGCTTATTTAAAAAATAGGTTGAAACGGAATTATACTTGATCGCTTTCAAGGTCTACTCGGCGGTAGAGCTTGAAGATGAGGCCTGCTTCTGCTGTTTCGTTTATAATTATTTCATCATTCAATTTATGCTGAAATGAAATTTGAAATAATAAATAAAAATCTTACTCTCTCTCTCTCTCTCTCTCTCTCTCTCTCTCTCTCTCTCTTTATCACTTAACAGCAGTTGTTTCATTTATTAATTCGTATGGGGTCCCCCATTTTTCTTCATTTCTCTTTGGGGAAGGATTGAATCGTGGAAACGAGGGCTTAAATATATTCATATTAAATCAGTGTTATGTTCCCGGCACCGATAATTGTTCTGAAGAACCCGAAACCCGGGGGTTTTCAGTTACAAAATCCCTCTACCTTCGTATGAGACCGGCTAACTCACCTTTGGTCGAAAGAGACCAAATGAATGTTCTTCATGTCAATGTCATGAATAAAATCCATGTCTTTCCGACCAAACCTTCTCATCTATACCGAATGAGCTACAGAGGATCTAGTAGTTTTAAGAAGTGTTTCCTATACGAATAGCTGATTTTGAATGGAAAATCAAACCATATCTTAATTAGTTTCTTTTCATTTCCAGTCCGTTTAAGTTTGCATAATGCAAAATAAAAAGCACGTCAGTTTCATTTCAGAATTTAATTATAAATAGCTAAATACTTTTCCTAGATTATACATTTATGTTTTTTTTTTATTTTCACGTAATATCTGGGAAAATATTCGATCAATTATAATAGCCTCAGAAAACTCTCCAGAGTAAGACTCATCATCATCAATTAGCGACCACCAGTATGGAGTCTGCTATTTCCATTCTACAGCAGACCTCCTCGCAAACCTTACCGTGCTGAGTGCTCATTAAATCATTTCCGAATCCCATGTGAGCTCAGACATTTCAAAGGCAATAGATCGTGTCTAGTATTGAGTCCGTATTAAAAGGTTGTTAATTAATGTTAACAGACAGGAAGTTTTCGATCCAATCACAAAGGGCAGGAGGGAGGCCGTCTTGTGGTCTCCGTCCTGTTTCTTACAGTGTCTAGTATTTGTCTCATGTCGTAGTAGATGTTCTCCTCTCAACAGATTTCTTTTTCTGTCCAAGAGAATCCCAGGGTTTTGTCTTCTCACCTACTTTCTGCGCCCATCAGCTCAGTATTATCGTTAAACTACATTTTTTTCTATTCCTCTTCTTTATCCTGTAAACTCTGCTGATTGTACAGCAGATTGTACAGCTGTAAACTCTGCTGATTGTACAGCAGAGTTTACAGGCTATTGCCTGTAAACTCTGCTGTACAATCTAAAACACAAGATCTCATAACGAATGAATTAAATACTGATCTAATCTTCTCACCATTCTCAATTTTAGCGGAGTCAAATTCATGAATTTCAGTGCTATTAAGATTCTCTCCTGTCTGCGTATATGCAAGGAAAATTCTACTTCACTCCCACTTAATTTGGATAATATTCCGGTATTGTTTTTGGTCAGTTTTTACATTCTTAGGATGACTGATACATCCCCTTATCCTGCACCAAGATATTACATCAAAAGCCTATCAAGGCCTTGGCGCTCTTTTTCGTTGAAATATTACTAGGCTATTGCTCGTATGACTTTTTCAGAACCAATCATCCTTCGAATATTGTTCTCATATTTAGAGTGCTTCATCGAATACCTCATTAAGACCTCTTTGCGAATTATAAAAGAAGGCAATAACTTAATATGTGGCCTTTTTTCTTGGACACAATTTGGTTACTTTCTCTTCGGGGTTCGTTTTTTTTGCACTATTTATTCTACGGAGAGTTTTATAGTCAATAATCATTTTATGAATATAAGACTACAAGTAGTAGATTTGCTTGAGTGCAAATGGCAAACCCCACGTTTTAACACTCATACGTTGTTTATTCATAGAGTACATGTATTTCCTCCATATTTGTTTCGCTGTATGACTAAGAGCATCATCGGGACTTGCTTATCGGAAGAAAAAAACGACAAAAAAGTTAGCCTTTTCGAACAGTAATTAGTAACCGTAAGTGAAAAGACTGGAATTATAAAATCATTTGTTTCACCCACCCACCCACCCACCCACCCACACACACACACACACTGAGAATTCTGAAATTTTCGTTCAAAACACAATTAGTACACCCCATAATGAGAAATGCTCAAACAGGTGTCATCGCACGAAGAGCTTCTTATTTGCTAGTAATTCGTAATTAAGACATTTTTGATTTTTCCCCTTCCTTATTTTAATATCTAGGAAAATTTCAATTACTTTGAAATATCATGAAGCTGTCGATCACTGTTTCCTTTTTCTTGATGAACAAATGAAGACTTTATTATTCGAGCAATTTAGACATATTTTACTTGTTACAGAATGCACTTTTAGAATTTTGCGTCAACTTTCTTGATTCACTGATCCAAGGAAATGTTTTAAAAATGCTCCGTACATCAACTTCCGAATATTTCTTTGTTTTATTGGTAATAACGCTTTCCCAACTTCTTTATATTCTAACTTTGATTTTCGCATTTCGTTCTTCTCTCTTTTACATCTACATTCAACGTGAGTTTAGCCTGTTTATCGAAAACTTGGTTGAAACGGAATTACACTTGATCGCTCTCGAGGTTTAGCGGGTACAGCTTGACGCAATGAGGCCTGCTTCAGCTGTTTTGTAGTCCTTTTAACGACATAAATATTTCACCATTCATTTTAAGCTGAAATCAAACTTGAAATAATAAAGAAAAATCTTACTCTCTCTCTCTCTTTATCATGTAACAGCAGCTGTTTCATTTATCAATTCGTATGGAGAGAGTTTAGAATGTATTGACAGCAACAATAAACGGGAAGAGTAAAATAAACCACCGCTAGACGGCAGCGGCTTCATTTTGTAACAATCATCATCACTATTCATTATTCGTGATTTTTTATAAATATTTAAGATAGGATGGACCGCAAAGAAATTAAATTAAAACTACCATGTACAATAAAGTTGTTTTAATTGAAACAATCAAATAACAAAAGAATTGAATGTGCTACCAACAGATTATTGGTGAAAATTCAGGTGGAATAAAATTATGAATTGGTTTGTCTTAAGGAAGAATAGCCTCACAAAAACTTCAAACCTGTCCGCTTGAAAATGGAAGCATTTAAGCGAGTATACGCTGTGAGCCAGAACGTCTTTTCAAAGGTCTTCTTAATTATTAGAATTTTTTTTTTCATTTGGTTAAAAAAGCAAATTAAACTCGACAAAAAGTATATTCTTGTCTTATCTACTGTTCTAATTGCATATAGAAGCTGGTGACATCAGAGCGATTGCTCGATTTTGTAATCCAAAGGTTGCTCGGATGCATATATTGCTATGCATTTTAAAAGGTCAAAACCGGTCTGGATAGTAACCCTTCACATTACAGGGGATATTAACTCCACAACCCACAAAAAGACTTCGGGAAATCTCCAGGCATTTCCGACAGTAAAATGTTTTCTGGCTACGTACAAGTTTCGGCCACAATTTACTGACCTCTTCTAATAACCGAAAGTCGAAAAATTCATCAGTTGAAGGGAACATTACTATCCCATGAAGTCTCTTATTGAAGTCTCGTCGCCTGCAGAGTTCCAAAGGTAGAGCGAAAACTCCCTTCAGTCTGTTTGGATAATGAAAACGCAATATAAGTGAAATAAATTTACTAAACGACTTTTCAATAAATATATTCAAGCAAAACTCTCCCAAAGGATTCTGAGAGGGTTTATAACTTTTCTCAATCAAATATTTGTAGGAAAAGATTCTTCATTCCGCAACATTTAGTATTTGCATCATCTAAGCAGCATTTTGTTGCATCAGTTCCACGCATTAAACTAAACAATACTTGTAGCATATTGATAAGCTTTTCGTTCATGAATATAACAATTAGATGATCATTCATTAAATTGCAGTACGCCACCTGGCGATCATCGCAATGCGTGTGGCTTCGTTGGATTCGTCAAAAGCTCATTACTCAGTGGCGGGTGACGTGCCGTGATATATATATACTCACAGGTGTGGCGCATTTGACATATCAGTACTGGAGACCACCATGAATTCGACGGCACATCTACTCTTCCTTTCTGTTCTTCTGTCGCCTTTTGTCATCGGGCTTTATTTGCAGAATTGTATCTTTTACGGTTCTACCTTAGAATCTATTATTGACGTCGCAGCTTACGTGCAGGCCTTCATAACACCTGAATGTAGTAAGCATTTTTCATACTTTAATTTGATAATGCTTTAGAATTAGTTATATTCTTATATATAATCTTTGAAGGCTCTTCAAAAGAAATAGAATATACAAAAATGTAAGCTATTATCAAGAGATTTCGTCATAGACGTATAACTATACATTTTAAATGGTGCAGTTCGAGAAACTTACCTTTTATTTATTAGCTTTGATTTCGCCTGCCTTGCAGATTTTTGTGGTAGTGATTTAGTAATTGTTTTCAGTTTGAATCAAATTATTATTACTTTGTACTCAGTTATAAATATTATATAAATACAAAACAAATATTATGATATAATCATAGTACAATCATGCATAGACCACATCAGCATACGGGCTCCTGTCAACAGCATCAGTAAACTCTGTAAACTCACTGATCTTATTGCAACTTCATTTCACAATACCACCTGTACATCCCCCCCCCCCCCCCACACACTGCAAAACTCCACCAGATAAATCGCACCGTGCTGTCAAAAGCATCGCTGATGTCCTTATAAAACCAACTGGGAAAGAATACTTAACATAAATGATTCAAATATACGACATCTTGATATTCCTGTTTACAGAAAGGCAAGAAGCGCCCAAGGAACACGAGAGAAGTACTAAATAATCCTGAGGGATAAATTGGGGATTCCTTCACACTATAGCAATAAAAGACGTCTATGACAAAAAGTAAAAAAAAAAAAAAAAAACCTCACCCAACAAATTCATGAAAAATTTATCTTTCAAAAACAAATATTATACAAAAACACAAGAAACCAACTAACAGCGAGAAACTATCGGCAGAACCAGTAATGAGAACAGAATCAAAAAGATAAATTCGAAATTGTTTAATTTATGGAGGGTGGGGAAAGGAAAAGAGGGCATCCTTGGAATCTGAGAATGAATGCTGCAATGAAAGGGGTGAGGGCTAGATTTTTCTCTCAGAGGGTGGTGCGCGATTGAAATGAATTGCCCTTGGATGTTTTGAGCGCAAGCAGTGTGAATGAATTCAAGAATATGTATGATAGCTGGTGTGTGTGTGTGTGTGTGTGTGTGTAGCCTCCGTCGATGAGTTTCTGACTCCTTCGAGGTGTCTCTTAATGATAATAAAATTATTTATTTATTATTATTTTTAAATAATTTTTTATTGATTTCTAAAATATTTGCATATGTATAATAATCATCTTTAGTGATATTCCAACTTATAATTTTTAAGAAGTTCAGCACTTAATTCATGCATATGTGATTCATTTTCTACATTCGATTTCAATTAAAATTTTTAATAATACATTTTTGTATCTATATTTACAAGACCTGTTCTAATATTAACAATGACGATTTTACAGATTTTTTGTATAATGAGTAATAATATATTTTTTTAAATTTATAACATTAATTTTTAATTACTAATTATGTGAAGAGCCAAAGGCTTCAATTCGGCCGCATGAACTTATTTAAGTTAAGGGATATTACATCCCATATTGTTTCTTAGCCGAATAAGAAACTCAAAGAGTTTCATGCTGAATATAGAAACTATATAAAGTTCGGCGATTCCAAGAGTAAGCAAATACCTGGATAGTGCAACAGCTGACCCATTTGGTAGTGCAAACTGGGGCAACCCATAGTAAGGGTGGAGCAAGGTCCGATCACTGTTCTTGGTATTTACCCATAATTTGAACTTTGCTCCTAGGAGCTGTATTACTGTTCTACATTATGAGAGAAGGTTTCTATCCAGACCGGTTTCAACCTTATGTATAGGTGAAGCGGGCTCTAAAAATAAGACAATTCCGAAAGATCGCCCAACTCAGCGTTGTTCCACTCAATGATAGGCTTACCCCGTCACCGAGAAGAACTTGTCAGCATTGGCTCTACCCAGCGGCAGCCTCACCCCACTATCAAGCAGAGCCATAATCTCAGCGGTGGCCCCACTCAGAGACAGGCAAAAACCTACCTCCAAGCGGAACGTCTCGAAGCCAGATCTGCCTAGCACCGTTTTCCACCCTCATTGGGGTCTCATCAGTGAGTAGGTAGACTTAGTTAATACCAAGTTTGTTGCAAACAGAACTTCAAATTTTTTGCGAACTTTGTTCGCTACAAATTTGGTATTAACTAGGTCTACCTACTCACTGATGAGACCTCAATAAAGGTCGAAACCGGTCTGAGTAGTGACCTCCTCTCATAATGTAGAACAGTAATACAGCTCCTAGGAGCTAAGTTCACATTATGGGTAAATATCAAGAATAGTGATCGGAGATTGCACCAACCTTATTATGAGTCGCCTCAGTTTGCACTACCGAATGGGTCAGGTATTTGCTTATGCTTGGAATCGTCGAACTTTGCATATTTTCTATATTCGGCATGAAACTCTTTGAGTTTCTTATTCGGCTAAGAAACAATATGGGATGTAATATCCCTTAACTTAAATAAATGTTTTAATTTTAATTTTTAATAATAATTTTTTTGATGATAACAATAATAATTTTATTGATTGCTAAAATATTTATACATACAATAAACATCTTGTGTGCGTGTGTAGAGCTTAAGTGCTGTGAGGACATCATGTTGGAGGCTTAATGGATTTTTTACAACACTCAAAAAGAATTAAAATAGAATTTAATACTTCCTATATTTCGTCCTAGTCACTAGGACATCTACGGGGATTAAAAAAACAATTAATGTAACATATGCACAAATAACAAACAATACTAAGCCCAACCACGTGGGTGACACTAAAGTCCTATCTAGGTAGAGCGCCCTCTAAGGGCTGTAGTAGGTGGCCTGGAATGTAAGGTGGGAACTCTGGTGACGAGTGTTTCCCAAATCTTCGGAAGCTTAATGCAACCATATTTATTGAGATTTGGTTGGTTTTTGAGAGCTGCTGCTGCTTCTAAGAAAAGTCTCTCTTTCTTGAATTTGCTGTGGTGGAGCATGGTGGTTTTCTTCCATGATTCTCTGTGGGTGGTGTCCAAAACATGGTCAGCCAAGCCTGAATGGCCATAGTTGTGTTTGAAGATGTAAGACTTGTGTTCCTCTAGACGGATGGATGCTGATCTGCCTGTCTGTCCAAAGTACGCCAGCTTACAAGAACAGGGTACTTTGTAAACTCCAGGCAGAGAGAGAGGAGGGAGCTGATCCTTCATAGAACGGATAAGGGTAGCCAGTTTGCGGTGGGGCTTATATGCTGTGTGTAGATTGTACTGTATTAGTATCTTGGCTATTTTTTCAGATGTGCCACGGATGTAAGGTATGGTGATGGCATTTTTAAAATCTTGTTGACGACAAGGAAGGGGAATGGGGGAGGAGTTGATTATTTTTTTGATACTGTGATCGCTGTAGCCATTGGAAAGGAAAGTGCTGTGTATGTGGTTAAGCTCATTAGTGAGGGCGGTTCCACTGGAACAAAGATTGTGGGCTCTCTTGGTAAGAGTTTTAATAATGCCATATTGTTGAGAGGGGTGGTGGTGTGAGAGTTTGTGAATGTATCTGCCTGTGTGTGTGGGTTTTCTGTATACGGTGAAGGTAAGTGTATCATTAGGCAGGCGTGTGACTAAGGTGTCTAGGAAGGGTAAACAATTGTTCTTTTCCTTTTCCATAGTGAACTGGATTCTTGGATGTAGACTATTGAGATGACTGAGGAAGGAGTCTAACGTGTCTGGGCCATGAGGCCAAATAGAGAACACATCATCTACATATCTTAGCCAGATAGAAGGTTTGAGTGTTGCTGAGTCTATGGCTCGTTTTTCGAAATCTTCCATATAGAAATTGGCCAGGGGGGGTGAGAGGGGGAAACCCATGGCAGTTCCCTCTATCTGCTTGTAGATTTTGTTGTTCCAAGAGAAATATCCAGAGTTAATGGCAAAGGAAAAGAGATCTAAGATGTCAGAGGGAAAAACGTTTTCTAAGAGAGATAAGCTGTCAATTAAGGGAATATTGGTAAACAAAGAGGAGATATCAAAGCTTACCAATATGTCTGTCTTCTTCAAGGTTAAATTTTCTGTGAGGGCTTTAAAGTGGGTCGAGTTTTTTATATAGGAAAGGGACCTTCCGGTGATGGGGATCAGGGAGTTAGCCAGCTGTTTAGATTGTCTATAGCAAGGTGCATTGGTAGCATCTACTATAGGCCTGAGTGGGGAATTGGGTTTGTGGAATTTTGTTAAACCGTATATTCGGGGGGGGGGGGACGGGAGCGGAAACGTTTAAGTTTTTTCGTGACATCAGGGAGCCAGGAAGATACTTTTTTGAGTAAAATTTTAAGTTTCTTAACTTGTGTTTTTGTGGGGTCGTGTTCTAGCGGGATGTAGGTAGCGCGATCGCGGAGGATAATGTTCATTTTACGCTTATATTCACTGGAATTAAGAACAATTTTAATACCAGGTTCTTAATACCAGTGAATATAAGCGTAAAATGAACATTATCCTCCGCGATCGCGCTACCTACATCCCGCTAGAACACGACCCCACAAAAACACAAGTTAAGAAACTTAAAATTTTACTCAAAAAAGTATCTTCCTGGCCCCCTGATGTCACGAAAAAACTTAAACCTTTCCGCTCCCGTCCCCCCCCCCCCGAATATACGGTTTAACAAAATTCCACAAACCCAATTCCCCACTCAGGCCTATAGTAGATGCTACCAATACACCTTGCTATAGACTATCTAAACAGCTGGCCAACTCCCTGATCCCCCTCACCGGAAGGTCCCCTTCCTATATAAAAAACTCGACCCGCTTTAAAGCCCTCACAGAAAATTTAACCTTGAAGAAGACAGACATATTGGTAAGCTTTGATATCTCCTCTTTGTTTACCAATATTCCCTTAATTGACAGCCTATCTCTCTTAGAAAACGTTTTTCCCTCTGACATCTTAGATCTCTTTTCCTTTGCCATTAACTCTGGATATGTCTCTTGGAACAACAAAATCTACAAGCAGATAGAGGGAACTTACAATTTTACACAGTTCAGCACTAAGTGCTGCAATTCCTACATTAGCTTTCAGTTAAAATTTTTAATAATACGTTTTTGCCTTTATATTATGTATTTGCAACGCATGTTCTTCTGATGTTAACAATAAAGATTATACAGAATTTTTTGTATAATTTTTTATTTTATTTATTTATTTATTTTTAAGTTTCAGAAAGAGTGATTATACATAGAAATTTCTGCATTTGCTTATAAGGATTACTTGTAGATGAGCGAGGCAAGTTAATCCCACCTACATCGAAGCTTGGGATAGCTTTTATGAAGAGAGTGGGATTTAGCCTTCACTATTTGTGTTGTTGCTACTGTTTATGTATGAGATGTAGTCATTGGATGCTAGTGATTTTTGATGTGTATATTAGTGTTAATGGTTTCTTAACTTTGTTGGTATATTTTCCAGAGTTCGTTTTTTAATATTCTCTAGTTGCCTACGTGTTTTAACTTTCTTGGTAGGTTGTAGAGTTGCGTGGGTATCTGATATGATCTCACAAAAGAACCGTATGAGATGTTGAAGGGTGTGGGGATGTAGAGAGCTGTTGTAGGTAATGTTATACGATATGTGTCTCTGTTGTTTCGACAGGTGATGTTGAAGTAATTCCTTGTTAATGTCATGTAGTGTTTCAGGTTTTTAATGCTCAGAATTCTGTGTATCGCCATGTGCTTGTCGGATATTGGTTGTTGCGTGTAAGGTGTCCAGATCACTGTAGGCACGATTTTCCTGTGTAGTGTTTACAATTTTGTTAGGTGGCTGTTTGATGTATTTGCATAGACTGTTATTCCGTATCTGAGTAGGGATTCGCAGATACCGTGATACAGGAGTTTTTTTATGTTGGGTGGAATAATGTCTTTAACTTGGAAGAGTTTTGCTGCGATGATCCGGAGTTTGGTGTGTTGGTATTTTATGTTTTGTCCATTTAAGGTGGGAATCTATATAGAGACCGAGGTATTTTGCGTGTGTTACAGGTTTGATTTCGGAACATTGGCAGGTATCATTGTTGTTAATGCAGCGGTATGTGTGACAATGTATCAATAGTGATGCGGGGCGTATGATTCTTGGGTTGTGTATTATCAACATCTGTGTTTTGGTGCCGTTGATTAGAATTGCGTTTTGGTGGAAGTATGTTGTGATTTCGTTTAGGTCTTGTTGTGCTTTGCAGAGAGCTGTGTTAATGTCTGTGTAGATTGCTAGTAGTGCAGTGTCATCTGCGTATTGAATTATTTTACTTCTTATGGATATGTTATGAACATCGTTAATGTATATGTTGAATCGAGTGGGTGATAATATGGCACCTTGAGGTACACCGTGTTTTACGTGTATACTTCGACTGTGACATGTACTTATTTTTGTTACTTTTGTTCTGTTTGAGAGGTAGTTCTTGAATCATGTATGCAGTGTTCTTCTTATACCTATTCAGTATAGTTTGGTGAGTAGTATGTCATGTTCCAATGTATCAAATGCTTTGGTTAGGTCCAGCAGTATAAGGACAGCGTACTTGTTTTGTCGAGTGCTTTGTTTATTGCGTCGGCGAAGTCTTCTAATAATGTGATGGTGCTTTTTATTTTGTGAAAGCCGTATTGGTTTTGTGAGATGATGTTGTACTTCTACAAATAGTTCTGTAGAGTGATGTGTGTGTTATTTTTCCTGGAATTTTTGAAATGACTGGTAGAGAAGCTATTGGTCTGCAGTTCTGATTATCGTTTCTTTTACAATGTATGTAAATTGGAGTAATTACTGCAGTCTTCTGTTGTTGTGGAATAATGCCGGTGTGGAATATTATGTTCACGAGTCTCATAAGTATTGGATTTATTTTTTCAACGTGTGATAAAAGGTCTGTGAGTCTTATTTTGTCTATTCCAGGAGTGGTCTTTGGTTTTAGTTGTAAGAGTATGCACACAAAGTCAACAACGTTTATTGTTGACTTTGTGTCGGTAATTTTTGTTCATCATTGGTACACTGTCTTTTTAATTTGTGTGATATTGTTTGTGAAGGTATGGTTTAATCAGTCTGCTAGTTCCTCTTAGTTTGTATCCTGGCCTAAATGTCTTGCAATTCAGTTTTCGTAATTTCACATATGTCTTAGTCAGTAATAATTCATAGTCTGATCCATCATCTGCAACTGGAAAAGTCTTGACAGACTGAATTGCACTCACTTCTCCATCCTCTTTGCCCAAGCATACAGTCAATTTGATTTCTGTATTGTCCATCAGGTGATATACATGTGTACAATCTCTGTTTGTGCTGATTAAAGCAGGTGTTAGCAACGAAAAGAATTCTCTGCACAAAACTCATCTAGTCTCTTCCCTGCGGTATTACGAATGGCTAAATCAAAATAATCTGTTATTCCTTGTTCATCGATTTCTCCCACTTTTGCATTCCATTCTCCGATAATTATCCATATATCTCGCTTTGGTGTTGCATCTATCATTTCTTGTAACTAACCATAATATTATTCCGGTGCCTCTATAGTGAGTGCTTTTACCTCTGTGATGGTCATATTCATTGGATGCCCACTGACTCTGAAAATTGTTCTGTCACTCACTGGATTATAACCTAACACATACCTAGCCATGTTTTTCCTGAGTACGAAAGATACTCCATATTAACGACTTGTCTCATGTCCTGAGTAATACATCTCATAGTCCAATGACTGAAAATTGCCCATTCCTGTCCATCTAAGTTCACTTATTCCCAATATATCCAGCTTCGTGTGCTCCATTTCCATCTTTATTACTTCCAGCTTACATTGGTTCATATTCTAACATTCCTAGTTTCAATGTTGTGGTTTATTTTAAAACAGAAGCCTCCCTTTTCCAACCAGAAACATCCTGTTAGCAACGGTAACAACTTACTGTTACTACCACACTATTTCAATAAGGCTTACTGTAATAACACAGACACCTATCGCATAACAAGACCAAACGTAGTTCTCCATACTATAACCAAGCACCACAACAATTTGTATGGAGCGGCTGTGAGGAAGCATGTCAAAATAACGCAGCTTTCAAAACGGAATATAAGATAACAGGGAATCGCCTTACAACGCAAGTAAGAAATGCAAAAAGAAGCTACTACAGAGACAAATTAACCTCCTCACAAAACAAGATAAATCAAACCTAGTATCGGATCAATGAAATGCCAGATTTTGCTCCCAATATCATCGCCTCTGAAACCATAAAATACAGCTTCATGAAAGAAGCAAAATCTATCCAATGACTCGCAAATGGCTTTAACTAACAATTTGTAGACTCCATGCGAGCACTACACAGAAATATCTCTGCATTCACCAAATGTGATTCTACACTTCGACCACAATCAAAACAGACAATATGGTTCCCAACCAAAAATGAAGAAGAATTTCTATCTATAATTCGACAAATCAAACCCAGGAAACGAACACACATAGGCCCAGGAATCGAAGGTATAAGACCTAAGGATATCAAGCAACTAGCGTAGGATCTATCCTGCTAAAATTAATAAATAAAATATTTAAAACCGGATAAACACCAAGCATGTTACAGACTAAATACATTAATATCATTACAGTACAAAATGATAACACTGATCTTTTGAGAAGAAAGACACAATATCAAATTTTATATACTTATATACACTGCAATGTCAGCACACAAAATACTGACTGCAAAACACTTACGAGTGTGTCACTATGCAGCTTGCTAAAACCTTATTTCGATGTTAACTAGGACATCCAGAAATATCCATCCAATCACCAAATGTGATTGGAGAGATATAAGAAAAGGCCATACGAAGCTTCTACATCCCACACATGCTAAATAAACTACATTTTGAATAGAGAAACTTTACAAACTACAACAAGGTTGGTCGATTAGTAGGGTCTCTGCTACTAATGGCTCATATAAAAAGTTAAGTAAGTTTGAGCGCGGTAGTGAGTT
>NW_028328248.1:0-11895 GCF_054136105.1 Typopeltis vanoorti
CCATCCTCGTCAATGAAGTAGGGTCCATTTATGCCATGGCCGGAAACCGCACACTATGTGGTCACAGTCTCATTGCGAAGAGCTCTTGGGAAAATTTAGGTCTCAAGAAATCAGGAAGCCAAGATTCGTCTGTTTACATGACTCTTAGATGGAAATGCGCTTCGTCCGAGAAGTAGACATTATGGAGGAATGACGGATCATCAAAGAGACTGGCCACCATGCTTGCGTAGTACATCCATCCAACAGCATAATCCGTTGTTGTTAAACATTGACCCCATTGTATGACATAAGAAAAAGCACCCAGCTCTTAGAGCATTCCCTGTACTTTATTTACTTATTTATTCATATGGAGTTTCCTCTCTTTTCTCCACCGACTCTATTGGGGCGAATTGAGCCCCCTCATGAGTGGGTTAAGCATTTATGGCTGCAGATCCGTGTGTGTTCAAGGGACCGGATTGCCTGCTTGCGAGATGAAACCCCCAGATAAACTGGGGAGAAAAACCCTGCTGTCCACGCCAAAGACCGGTTAACTTGGTTATGGCTGAGGAAGATACTTGAGCTCCTCACGTCGGCGACGAGAATCAAACCCAGGGCACTCCTTCCACACGCATATGGTTGCGAAGCGTAAAGCCATGGTAACCGCGTGGACATTCCCTGTACTGACCGCATCGGTATCCCAATTTCTACCACTGTTCGCCTTTGACTATGTTTCGGAGACTGTAACACTTGTTACAGCACAAGCCCGTGATTCTCGTTTGTGACAATAGCTGACCACACCACCAACCGCTGATTTTGAATACTCCAATTCAGCTGCAATGGCTCGTAAGGACATGCCACCAATGTAACAGATCACGATGACTCCTTTCTCGATCATCTTATGATACTTCTTTTGACAGCACAAAGAAATAGTTCTTTATTATTACTGTTTCACTGAGTATTAGTTTAGGTAGTATAATTTATGTTAAATTTCAATTTCAAAGTTCCAAACGTTTAGAAATTTACACTATAGTGTTATCTCAAGACTCATATCCGCTTTTTTTTTTTTTTGTTCTTTATATGGGAGTCGTCTGTAGTGGTAATGAGATTTTTTTCTTTCATGTTCACCTTTCTAAAATAATTAACTATTTCTTTTGGTTCGGATTTTCTATTCTAATCCGATGGACAGATCTAATATAGTAACAAAATTGTCAACTGTTTAATTCATTGTGTACTTTATTCATTATATACAAAACCCACAATTACGTTATTTGCTAGGTTCATTACAAGTTCTAAACTTTTAAAACTTTAGACTCTAGTGATATATTTAGATGAGTTTAAACTCAATGTGTCTAATTATGACTTATATTCTCCCTCCCCTGACCCGAAAATTTGCAACTCTCGATGCAGACTTTTGATATGGTTCTATATATATATATATTTCAATCTGATTGGTTGTTTTTCTATATTTCACTTTTAAAAATTCTAAATATATTTTTCAAAATCTAGTTTTTAAGTCTCATTCGTTGGCATACACAAACTGCTTTTGCTTCCAAAACTACGATGAATTGGTTTTCCTTCTCTGGCTATTAATTTTAACTTTGATTCCTTGTGCTTCAATCTTACTTCTAAAACTGAAATTTTATTTTATATTATTTTATTTTTTCTTTAGCATTAGTAGGTTTAAATAAAGGAAATGAGAGAAACAAGGTTTGTAACTCTCCGTTAGAGTTTTCTTATTGGAAACTTCTTTTGCCAGCACAAATAAATAGTTATTTCTTATTATTTCAAATGAATATTAGCTCTGTAATATACTTTGTTAATTTCTATGTTACAAACTTCCAAACATTTAAACCTTTAGACTATGGTGATATGCTTAGGTGAGCGTAAAACTCAACGTGTCTAATAATGACCCATATCTTCCCTTTTGATGTTTATGCGCGGTCCTTCTGATGTTGGTGTTCTGATGACACCAACATTCTGTTTAAGATTATCAGTTCGGGTTTTCGAGTATGTGAACGAAATCTTTACAGATAACTCAAGTAATGTCAATAGGTAATATTAGACAATTTTCTAAAATAACTAATTACAGGGTTTTCTTCACTTTTTCCCCGTTCCCGGTATTTCACAGTAGTGATTTTTTTTTCTTCGAATATTTTTTTTCCAAAAATTCTCATGATGGTTTTCATCTTCCAAAGATAAAAACTCCCATCTGGCTTTTTGGTAATGTTCCTTGTGGCTCATCGTTCTTACTTCTGAGAAACCGGTTGCTCAGTAGAGAAGAGAATACAAAACGACAATCTTACAGCAGCAACGAGAAACCTGATAAATCTGCCATGGCATAGCAAGGAATATATACAGACTACAATACCAAATTCTTGAAAGAGACTTACTTCATCTATGATGACACTATAAATGTGAACGTTTGTTGAAAGAAAGCGCTGATGTATTACTTCACTGTCCAGCCTCAAAATCTGAACGACTGTCTCTTGTTCTCTAAGATGTTGAAAATTTTATTCTAATTGTCTACACATTCAATAAAGTTTTTTTTTAATCCAGTTAATGAATAATCGATAACTCAGTTTTTCTTCAGTTTCATTGCGTTGTGTTATTTATCATATTATGCAGCTCTTTCTGTTTAAAAATCGATGCAGTTTTACTTTCTACCTTACAATCATTCTGGGCGGGTTGACCGAGTGGTTAGAATATCCGCTCTTCATCCAACATGCTGCGGGTTCGAATCACGCTGTGGGCATGGATGTTTTGAATTATATTCAGGTGCGAGATTAATTTCATGGCCTGGTGTGAGACCTCCTTCTCACTTATAAGATCCCAGATGTGTCTTAAAAAAATCACGTCTTTGGTCTCAAGAGCAGGGTTTTGGATCAGGAAATAATAAATGAAATAAATACAAAATTTAGAAAAAATATATTTATGAATTCTTTTCCGCCCCAATATACGAATGTATTACAGGTTCCTAAATAAATCTTTCGTGGATGGGAGCCACATAAAAATAAATACATATCTAACTATCGCTGCCCCTAATGATGGCCTGAAACCTTGAGGCAGAAATGCATGCCTTTAAATTAATATTATTACATACTTCTCTGTATTTTTCGAATCCTGTTTAGTTCACTAACAAATTTTGCATAACCGATTTTTAAGTGAAGAGGAGTAATCTGATCTACACAGTTGTAAAATGGTAATTCCTCTACGAACCCAATCCCCGAAATTCTGGTGTTTTATTTCGTTGTTTTACTGTTTCCTGCAAACAGTGCATCTTCTCTGACTCACTTCGCTCTATGTACAAATGCTACCTTTACAGGGTGATTCAGGATTCCGAACACGCTGATCAGCAGATATCTCTCTTCATTTTTTAATGCTAACCACTCCCACGAAGGGTGGGTGCAAACCTATAGTATATTGGTATTCTTATAGTGGTTTAGATAAAGGCTAGATATGAAAACTTTGCATTTTCCATTTTCAAGTCAGTCTCCGTTAAGTAGTGCGATCGTGCAATCACCACAGAAAATTAAAACCGTCTTCGACTTAATGCTTTCGGCACATTAGAATCAGCAAAGAATAACACTCGTGGGAGTCTCATGTAACATTTCCGGTCCTGATATGAAAGGATTATAAGCGACCTATTCTTATGTTTTCTGATAGTTTAGTTTTCATCTTTCCCATTCTGCGATTCAAATTTCACTCTTCTTCTTTCCTTAGTTAAGGTCTCCTCTTCTTGTGCATGGGGTTTCTAGGCATTTTTCAAGATATGATCGGTAAAGCAGACCCACATTATGTGTCGGGAAATCTTATATGTGTGTTTTCACATGCGTATTGAATCATTCATCCAGCTGAATGGCTTAAAAGATAAAGAGAAAATTCTGTCGGCACTTGTCTGAGCATGTCTCGTGATTTGACGTGTTCATGGAGAGAAAGAGAGATGATTGACGTGTCGTTACCCGCGGATGTCTCTTCGGTCGTGTGTGCAGATGTATCCCTGTGGAGGGAAAGGAGAGAGGGGAGCATTACAGGGAATGAGAGAGCCACAGCGGAAGATAGAAGTAACGCTGAATTTCCCTTAACTTCACTGGTTTCCCTGTCACTGGAGGGTCGCTTCTAGTTTTGTGAAATGGTGGTGTATTTTTGTATTGAGATGAGATTTTTGCGTAGTGTGCCCTATTAGTGGAGTTAAAGTTTTCTAGTGGTGCTTCTTTATGTTCTCGTTGAATTTTGAGTGGGTGTTTTCTTCGCGTGGTTTGCGCTTCTTGGAGGGGTGTAGGTAATTTTATTTTCTTGTTTAATAGTTTGTTAGATTGCGTTGATGATTTCATAAACAAACGCCATTCTTGGGAATCGCATTTCTTGGCGGAGATGAGGTATTTATCGCAGTTCATTCCAGATGATTTACGGAATCTTCTGTAAGTGAAACCGGGTATCGCTAAAGCTGTTATTGAATTACAGGATTTGTTTATTTTCTTGATTCTTATGAGCAAGTGTGTCTGCCATTAGTTGAGGATTTTTTTCTATTGTTGTTTAGATTATTTTTATTTTTCAGGGACAAATTCAAAATCAAGTTTAAGTCATCCACAGAAAGGAAAGCAATACACTACCGGAAACTGAAATTCAGCAAGAGATTTTATATTCCTTCTTCACACTGGGTGAGGGGAAGAGAAGTTGCGTTTATCGAAAGGATAAACAGAAACAGATAAGCATACAAGTTGTTAAACAAATAAAATAAAACTAAACTATAACCGCTACCACGGAATGGTATCGTTTCCACGCAGGTTATTGATTCCGACTCAACTACGAGAATTATGTGAGCCAAATAGAGCAAAAGGAAATATTAAAATGTACTTCCAACACGACAACCAAGAAACTGTTTATCACTAAAAAAGCGCCGCCGCCAACAAGAAACACGGATGTCATCGCTCGAGTCTGGGAGAAAATGAGTCTACTCTCCCCCCCCACCTTAACACGCGCGCAAGTAGGGAAACAATATCGCTATTTCTTTTATTTGAACCAGTTTGTAGAATAATGCATCTTTCCTATTACATGAATATATAGAATATATTTTAATAAATGAACGTTCTTTAATTTAGCATGTTATTGGGATAAAGGTAAAAACACAAATACAGGATACCTATATCACCCCACCCCAAAAAAACTAAACTTTCGTCACAAATACAACAGTGCTTGACTGGTAAGAAAGAAATTGCAAAGATCAACAACAAATAACATGAGACTAATATTTGCAATCTTTGTGAATTTTTCTTCCTTGCTTTTCTTCCACCTGAACTCGCACTCTCTTGGAAGACTGAAAACCAGAAGGGCCGTCTGACATTTATTCTGCTCCGTTTGAAATGAGGCTGATCGGAGATTTCTGAAAGTGACGACGGCCGTATTCCACATTACCTTCAACGAAGTGTTAACGTTGTTTACAAGTATTATGGGTTGTAGTTCTACCTGCTAACTCGTGACGTTGTAGCTCTGTATGTAGTATGAAAACTGTTATGGGATTATATTACTGCGGATGCAATAATTCGATTCAACGATTACATCAGAATGACGACCATGGCAATAATGCCATCGTCATCATCATTCTGAGAAAACTGTTGTGCATGAACATGGATTCACGTTCATTTTATTATGATTAAAAGTTTATAAATGTTATTTTTATTACATCACGTACTGTCGTACGCCATTTCCTAGTTACATGCTTAGGAAGAATAAAAGTTTGTAAATTCAACAGAAACATTCGTCGACATTGAAATTCTGACCAGAAAGTACTTTGTCGGATTTTCATATACTGAAGCAAGGGGCTCTCTTACTGCTCTTTGCTTAAAACTTGAGAATATTGCTTAGAAATATATAAAGAAAGCTTTCGAAGTTGGGCTCCACTGATTTTATTACCTGACTTTTTTTTCCTACATTCCACGTGTGTTTATATTTTATGTTATTGAATCTGAGTCAACGGAAATTATCTCTTCCGTGTTTGTATGTAGACAGGACTTTGCTATGCATGATGCAGCCGCTGCTACTTCAGTTGTTTAACCACCTTACCGGCCATTATGGACCAAATACGCATCCTCATACGCTTCGTATCCATCATATATTTCAATGTAATATTAATGGTATTACAATTTTAATATGCACTTCGCATCCATGTTTACTTGGATGTATATATACGTGTTGGCCAGTAGCGTGGTTAATTCGGTTAGTTTAAATATTCCGCTATTCGCCTATTTTCACCTTGACAGCAGCTATTCTATTGCGTGTCTGAAATACATAGCTAATCGCCACCAGAATCATCAACGTCAAATCCAGGTGCAGTCTTATCAACAGGCAAAATTACTTCCTTTTCCTTATATGTCAAGGTTCGTTTCAACATCCCACTGATTCTCGGAGTTCTACTTGCAACGTTTGCTATGTGGCCGTTGAAGTTCAAATTGCTATTCGTCATTACGCCAAGATCCTTAACAGCATCAGTTTCTTGTTCAATAACGCCGCTAATATAATAAGCCAAACAATCTCTAATCATGCCAAAGTGCATGACCTTACACTTAGTAACAATAAACTAAGAGCAATTTTTTTTTTCCCGAACTTGAACTTCCAGCTTATTCAAATTAGTTTTTAAGTACTGCATGTCAGTAGCATCACCGATTGTCCTGTTTATCTTCACATCATCGGAAAACAATCACACATCTCTTATTCGTTTATTTCCAATGTCATTAATGAATAGATATAACAACAATGGCCGAACGAGCGAACCCCTATGGTCATGGACGTCCGCAGATGAGGGAAAAGGGGGCACTTGCCCCCCCTTGAAATCTACTTGTGAAAAAAAAACATTTAATAAAAGAAAAAATTTATTGATGTATTTGTCTCTAAGCTTTGCCCTCCTGAAAATTTTGCTTTCCCCTCGAAAATTTTCTGTGGACGCCAATACCTGAGGTACACAACTGGTCATCGTGCATCTGGCAGATTCACAACCACCGTTAACCATTATTTGAATATCGGTCTGACAGTCATCCACTTACCCCAGTAAAGAATTTATATTCCGATATGTTTATGCGACAGTCTTTTGTGTGGTATCTTATCAAATACCTTAGAAAATCCAATATTAACATAGCGAATCCATTCTCTTCACCAACTGTCAAACAATGTCTGGAGAAAGAGTCTAGAAAAAAAACTGCTAATTTAATTTTGTGTTGCTCTTGTGATACGTAAATGAATTTTACTCATCAATTTCATTTAAATCAATGGAAACGAAACTAACTACACGTTATATAAATACAACACACGTTATGGGAAAGCAACTGGAATTTTTATATTCCAGATAGTTAAGCAAACTCCCATTAGAAAACACAAACATTCCAAATCACAGTACTATAAAAGAACCGTGTGTGTGTGTGTGTGTGTGTGATTGCGTTTTCCGAAATTAACCGTACCAGCAACCCTACCAGGAGGTCGTTTATTCCTACATGATCCTTTGCAAACAATGCATATATTACGTGCAGCTTCCAAGTACTAATTAAGATTTATATTTTTATTTTTATATTAACATTCTTAATCACATTTATATTTTATATCTATGTGTAGGTATTCCGAACTTTACATCCATTACTATATTTTAATATATATAATATTTAATATCTACATTTACACTACATAATTCACACAATATCAGTAATTCATGCTAAGTAACAACGACTGGTTCAAGTTTATTTATTTTTTCTTTTTATTCCTTCATGCGACAAGTCATTTATGCATACAACGTGTAAATGGCTTGTTACAGAGTGCTCTTGTAAAATTTTGCTTCAACTTTCTTGATTCATGTAGCCACGGAAATGTGTTCAAAATGCTCTGTACATCACCTTGCGAATATTTCTTTGCAATATTTGAAATAACACTTTCACAAGTTCTGTTTTATTAAAATTAAAATTTTGTTTTACGCATTTCGTTCTTCTCTCTTTTACTTCTACATTCTACGTGAGTTTAGCCTGTTTTTCGAAAAATTTGGTTGAAACGGAATTACACTTGATCGCTTTCAAGATCTACTCGCGGGTATGGCTTGACAGAACGAAGCCTGCTTCCGCTGTTTCGTAGTCCGTGTGATGACATAAATATTTGATCATTCATTTTAGCTGAAATAAAACTTGAAATAATAAATAAAAATCTTACTCTCTCTCTCTCTCTTTATCACTTAACAGTAGTTGTTTCATTTATTTATTCGTATGGGGTCCCTCCCCGCTCTTTCTCCAATTTTCCTTTGGGAAAGGGTTGAATCCTGGAAACGAGGGTTTAAATATATGCATCTTATGGCGGTAAGCCCTTGTGTGTTCAGGGCGCCGGTATACTTGTTGTGAATGACAAAAAACCAGGTGTTCGGTTAAAAAATCCCTCTACCTTCGTATGAGACCTGCTAACTCACCTTTGGTCGAAAGAGACCAGATGAAAGTTCTTCACGTCAATGTCGGGAATAAAAACCCAGGTCTTTCCGACCAAACCTCCTCATCTATACCGAATGAACTACGGAGGGTATTGTAGTTTTACGAAGTGTTTCCTATAGGACTGGCTGATTTTGAATGGAAAATCAAACCGTAACTTAATTAGTTTCTCGTTTCCAGTCCGTTTAAGTTCGCATAATGCAAAACAGAAAGCACGACTGTTTGATATCAGAAATAAATTTTAAATTCCTCAATAATAATTCTCGATTATAAACTTATGATATATTGTTTTCAAGTAAAATATGGGGAAAAAACTTCAGTCAACTATAATAGCGATATTCCTTTTAAACGGCAAACATTTGCTTCTCGGTTTAGTCCACTAATTTTCCATTTGATGATGAATGAATCACCAAAGAACAAATTTTCATAAAACATTCCATTCTTTCTCTCTTTCTTTCTTTCTTTCCATTCTTTCTGGAAGAGAAAGAAGGATTCTTCTTTCTGTTCCAGAAATATTGGCTCTCATCACTTTATCCAGATGAAAATGATAAACTGTCCCCAAACTTCTAACAAAGAACAGACCGTAAAAAGAGAAACGAACATTAAAATGGCATCAGGAAGATGACTTACGATATATGGTCAGCCTTCTTCAAGATGAGGGTGATAGAGAGTTGTATAAAAGTAGGCTCAATCAAAGCATGTGAGTACTGGAGTGCTAATGAAATCCATAATCATATTAAAGAGGGTGTTGTTGATGCCGTTGAGGGAGAGAAAGATTACGCTTGTTTTTGAAAAGAAATTGAATCACAAATTAGTAATGTGGAATGAAGATGACTTCAGAGTTTTGAGCAATCACTTAGAAGGACGCATTTAAGGCATTAGTGTGCTGGCGTCCATTATTCATTTCTAGCATTGTGACCGCAATGTTAGAGAAGGGTATTGCCTTTTTGTGTCAGATGAGTGGTTTGTCTTTACTGCTCGAAAATCTTGTATTGATAATATTTACATTATAGATCAGTTCGTTAAAAAAAAACGAATGGCCAAAGAGCAGGTAGCAGACTTGATTTTTGTAGAATTTGAAAACGCCTATGTTTCAGTTTTCATTAGCTAACTCTGAGGTGTTCGATGAAGAATATGAAATGTGAGCTAATCGATCATACGTTTGATTACAAGAATATGTAGAAGGCTCAGAGAAGCTGTTAAGTATAAAGGAATGATAACAACTGAGTTGGTAACATCGAAACGTCTGAGACGAGGATGTGGAATATCACCAACCCTGTTTACGATTACCTTCATTCAATGCGGTAACGTTCGAATAATTTATGTAGAGCTTTGGGAACTGAGATTGGAGACAGTCTCATTCATTTCATGTTTTAGCTAACGATGAAGTGATAATTTGCTGGAGTTCGGATGACATTGAGTTTATGTGTATTAAACTGTTTGTTGTTATCAGCATGAGAGGTCGAAAAGTAAACTTTACGAAGACAAAATATTTGGTAGTTGGTGGTGAAAGTAGAAATCGAGAACAAGTCTCTCATGTCAAGTCAGTAGATCATTTCAGATATTTAGGATCTATTATTCTTAATTCGGTAACATGCGAGAAATATGCAGTTCATCTTGTCAACAAGCTGATAATGCTTTAAATTTGAATGGTGTGTTATATAGTTGAGACATTCAGCAGGAAACCGAGTCGATGATATTCGAAATGTTAGTAGGAGTGTTCTAAGGTGGGGTGAGAAAGACGCACGTTGAATGCGAAGCAGAAGAGTCCGATAAGAGCTGTAGAGATTGATGTCTTACGATGAATTATGTGTATATCTACCCTGTAAAGAGTTCCGAATGAGCACACCATGGAGAGATAGAATTTGCAAGAAATTGTGAAGGACCACCTAGAACGTTGAGCTTTACCGTGGAATGAACTTATTCAACGGATGCCACAGGAATGTTAGCCCAAGCCAGTGATGAATTGGTCACCACTAGAAAGACGAACAGAGGACGCCTCGAATTATATGAAGAGGAAGAGATGTAGAGGAAATAAGAGTTAAAGGATTGCAAGAAGGTTCCTAGAACGCCGTTCACAATTGAGAAGAGTACTACAAGGCAATCGCAGAACAGTGGAAATGCATTTGAATGGAGAAGGAGGATTGATAATGGAGAGAATTATTTGGAAATGCTGCGGAAGCGCTTTATTCCTGAGCGCATTTAGGAGTAATAGGTGATAGAGTTTTTCATCAATATGGTACGCCCTCTCATTTCGGTGGTCGCAGCGTTATTCAATATTGAATGAAAATTACCTAACAGATGGATTGGAAGAGGGGGCCAAAGATCTTCACTAAAAGGTTCATTGGATTATATTTGTATTTTAAATTGTTAAGACTATTGTTCGTTCAATAAAACCTCGCTCTTTACACGGACTGCGAACTAGAATAACTAACGTGGTTAAGGGTGTTACTGAAAATTAAGTGCAAAAGTTATTTGTAGAACGTATTTCTCTTATGGAGTGTCAGTTTAGGTATAAAGTAACATCCCCAAATATTATAGATAATGAATAAAATAACAACGGAACCACCGCTACCACTGCCATTCCCTATTCAACTTAACAAAGGTTTCGATTAAACAAATAAAACTTCATTGCACCAAATGGACAAATTACTGTTATTATGTATTCTTATCAAAAATTATTTTACTCAACAAATCGAATTGAACTGTAGAAGTAATGATATCGTTATAGTTGTAAACATGTAAATATTCTGTACCACTATACTAAACAAACTCTATCTGAACCGTGATGCATTGTCAACTAACTAAAGTTTAAGCAGGCATAATGTCATGAAGACACGTTCATTAATAAATATCGAAAATATTAATCCGTGAGACGGTGAAGGGACCAAACGCTTATCGTCGGATAGAAATTTACCCCACTTATATCACTCTACATACACAACTTAATCCTCCATCTACAAGGAACGCCAGTGGGTATCATCTCTACACCATCTACACACCAACTCATCTGACGAACGATAACAGTACCTGTGTGTAAAATTGCGTGTATTCTCTGGCGGATTTTCCAATATGCAGCACACGGAAAATAAAAACTGGACTATTGTTGGATAGGGAAGGAAGATGGAATATACTAACGATAAAGGGGAAATCTTGCTATAAAAAATAAATAGTGGAAATAGGAATAACGAACTGGTCGAAGTGTAGTGTTCGAAACTACAGACTACACGTAGATTGTAGTTCCAGAGTTAAACATATGAAGAGAGAAATAAATATGAATGATGAGTCAGACATCGGCTAACTGTAACTTCCTCTAATGAAGAATAATGTAATGGAATTACTGCAGTTTACATATCCCACCCTTTCAATTTTTTAAAATAATTTCGTCGGATTGACTACACTACATTTGCATGGAATCAATCATAATTTTATTGGCTCTCCCAACGTGCCGCTGATTTGCTAAAGTTGA